>NW_015387969.1:463978-512347 GCF_001527695.2 Protobothrops mucrosquamatus | reverse complement strand
CAAATTTTATACAGGATTTCTTCTTCCGTTGGAATTAGTTCTCAAAACTTAATTCACATAACATGATTCGAGTTCTTAAGTAAATCGGTGCATGGAAAATGCAGTAAACCTTTATAAACTTCACGCAAATTGCACCAATATCTGGTAAAGAAGTTTGACATTCTGTGTCCTCTTTTTCCTAGGGCTTTGAATATAGCCGCTGTGGAAATCCCACCCGTGACTGCTTGGAAAAGGCTGTGGCAGCACTAGATGGTGCCAAATACTGTGAGCTATCAATATTTTAATATGAGTAGCAATGATTATATTCTTGTATGAAGACTAGCTTCCTAGGAAAGCAACATACGTTTGAAACCTAGATATAATTGCATCTGACATTGTGCAGGGGCATCATTTCATTTTATCTGTTTTGTTAAACCAAGTAGAAATCTTGTTCTGAGGTATTGATATCTGTCTTAATCCATGTCTTCAGACTTAATATAATGGCTAAAATGATAGGTTGTACTTAAATCTCTGGAGTCAATTTATGGGGCAAAGCTTCTAATTCCTATCCAACAAACAAGCGTTCAGAGTCACAGGTGATAGTACCTATTTGCTGTAAGGTTTAAATATATTGATAAAATATTTTATTAATTAATCAAATTTCATTTGCTTCTCTTTTTACTTCAGGTTTAGCATATGCTTCTGGATTAGCAGCAACTGTGAATATTGCACACTTACTGAAGGCAGGAGACACTGTTATTTGTACAGACGATGTCTATGGTGGTAAGAAGTAAAGCAGCATGTATTTTAAACATTTTTGGATGTAAACTCTTCTGTTGGCGCACCAAAGTGATTGAAACAAATTTACTTAATGGTGACATAATGGTGATTGCGTTATGAAGAACAACTTGATTGTGAACAGCCACAGTAGTTCAAATATCATTAGTGGATATGTTTTTATTACTTCAGATGCAATATATTTTAGACCAGGAGTCCCCAAACCACTATGGTGGGCGAATGTGCGCGCACACGTAGCCCCACTCACGCGAGTGGCTGACTCACGCAACCCCACTTGGAGAGAGGTGGGCGCACACGCCTGCAGCTCACACAAATGAAGCTGTGTGTTTGCGCACACATACATGTCTGTCCCTCGCACAAAACCATTCTCCCCCCCCCTCCCGCAGCAGGCCGTCAACCCGGAAAGGTTAGGGAATGCTGTTTTAGACAGAAGGATTTGCCCAGTCAGTTGCAGGTATCAATAGATGGTCTTGCAATTTGTCCTTAGATTTGCCAAATTAATGAATGACACTATTTATCTTTCTTTATATTGCTTATATGCCTTATAAGCTACAGTATAACCTTACCTGACTTAAATTTTAAATGTTTGGGAATTTACAGTAAGAAGTCATGTGTTTGATTTACTTTCTAACCTACCGTAATCTTTCTCTGGACTGGAAAGCTATGGTTTGTTCTTGTCTCCCAACTAAGAGAGGAGTTGGTTTGGATGACAGGGTAGAAACCATTCTTTGCTGGTTTGGTTGAATTACAGAAAAAAAAACCAACCCCACCCCACACTGTTTCTGAATAAAGGAAGGGAAAAGTCCACGAAACCAGAGTATATGTAATAACGAGTATCGTTTGGCATTGCTGCTTCTGAACATTTTGAAAATTTTGCTTTTGTTACGGGTAAATTTGGGGGGAAAAATTACTGAAAGCATTTATGGCAATATATTTACATGCTATTGAACCAAATAACGATGTTCTGAAACTCTTCTTCCAACTAACCTAGGTGTGAGAAATAGAATCTACTCTTAAGACTGGAATTAGGGTCCCCCAAACTCTTCAGGAGCATGTGGGGCTTTGAGGAGGTAGAGCTTTTGAGGTGGGTCCAGGATAAAACAAGTAAAATGGAAGGGTTTCGGGTCAGGTGACAAAAGAAGGGAAGAGATACGGAGCAGCGATTTACTCCAGAGCTGGGGGGAGGGACAGACCCAGTAGCCGGGCAGATGAGAGAGACCCCATCCTAAGGTCTCCATTTAATATTAGTCATTGGGTTCTGAATGTTACAAATGCTGATCGCTTTGGCTGCTGACTGCTCTTCCTGAAGGTTGCTCTTCTATGTCCCATTACATGTTTAAAGACTGGAACATTCCTAGCAATCCACACCATTATTTGCGCTATGTTTTATGAATGATCCAACTCAATTTGTCTGCAATTTTTCCATCTAGAAATTAGAACAATTTTCTATGCATTTTTTTAACATAGGGAAGGCAATGCATTAAATGAGATAAGGTGCAAATTCGGACATAGAATGGCAGAAATAAAGTTTTACTCTGAAGCTTTATATTTGCTCTTGGAAGATAAATATCTTGTACTTAATAGGCAGGTATTGCAGACCTACATTTGAATTGACTGAAGATGCAGACCACTACTTTTTAATGGGGAGCTCTGAACAGCTGACCTTTCTGCTACTTATGCATAGAATTTCTAGGACAGCAGCCAAGATGACTTTAGTCATAAACAAAACAGGGTATCCCCTTACTTCACAGGGTTAGCCATGTAATGTATGCCCTGCGACAGAACGTCTCACATAGCAATAGGAGAAGGAAAACATGTTTCCTCAAAAGCAAGTAATGTTGGATCAATGCCAACTTTGCTTCCTTTTTTTTTTTAGGATCAAGTGAAGATACTAATAATCTCTTTTTCAAAATGCCCAAAAATGTATATGTATATGAATCCATATCAGAATTGTGTTCCCCCTCCCTTTAATTCCTTCTGGAGCTCAATGTAATAAGGCATTTTCAACACACATTGTGTGTAATGAAGGGGATTGGGATTTTTTTTTTAAAAGGGAGAATCCATCAGGAAAAGTTCACCTCCTTCTTAATATACTATTAAAAATGACCAAAGTTTCTTTAATGGTTTATTTACAATATAAGTAAGTATCATTGTGTTCTTTGATGCTTCCCTCACTTTTCCTAGTTTTCTCAGTTAACCTTATTGTGAGGGTAAACAGATGTGGGTCAACTCATATACTGTATGCTTTCTAGAGTGCATTGGGATCTTTTTCCCAGAAAGCTTGTAAATAGGCTTGTAGCTTTGAAAATATTTTTTCTGGGAATGCTTGATGACACCATGGTATGCAGACTAGAGCATTTGACATTCTGTATTGGAACACAGTCAAGTTGATGAAAGATTCCCAGCAACTGTAAAGTTGTTTACAAAAGTTTCAGTAGTCCAAGTAGTTTTATACATACATACATACACACACACACACACACACACACACACACACACACACACAAACACACACACACACACTTTAGGACCCCAAAAGCTCTCTTTTAGGACTGTGGCCAAATATTTTGACTCCCTTTTGTGTTTTGAGTGTCTTAAGGCTTCCAGGTGCTCATCTCTTAAAATACTTGAAAAGGGGCATTTTTAGAGTGCAGCCCTTTATATGTGGAAAACAAAGCTTGGTTCATTCCTTCAGCCTATGGAAATTGCCATCTCTGTTCTGCATATTGCACAATATTGACAATTTTGGATGTTAAGAGACATGGCAATTACAGAAGAAACACATAACCCTTTTTCAGGAGAGATTTCAGAATCTAGTCTGGTATTGGCTTTACCAAATGGCATCCACCCTGCAGGATGTAAAATAAGCTTTCCTAGCATCTTCTCCTGAATTCTTGTTATATGGAGATGGCTGTGGTTGAGTCCAGGATCCTTTATATGGAAGCCACAGTTGATATTCTACTGAGTATTTTTCTCTCTAGAACAAGGTTTCCTCTGTGCTGCAATCAGCAGAGTTCCTGCACTGAGCAACAGGGTAGCTCTTGAAACTTGTTTAAAAGGCAGAGTAGAAATATGTTAATAAGATATTAACATAATTATTTTTCAGTTGGGCAGCCCATTGCAGATAAGATCATCAACAGTGTTTAATATCAGTACTATATGAAGTGCTGACGATACTAGAGACGTCATTCTTTCCAAAAGACTGAAATAATATATAGAGTTTAGTGGCACATTCTCCTAATGACATTAATAAAGATAAGTCTCTTTCCACTGTAGGCACAAATAGATATTTTCGAAGAATCGCAACAGATATGGGTCTAAAGGCTGTTTTTGTTGACTGCACCAAACTGGAATGCCTTGAGGCTGCAATTACACCAGAGACCAAGGTAATAAAATAACATTCCCAGCATGACTATATGGCAGATTAGAATTTCCTGCAGTATATATACAACGTTGAGTTTTATTGCCTTTTTTGCTAAACACGAAAGTCATTTATATCACATAACTCTGACCTTATGCATAGGATTCAGTCTGCCTCCAGCCATCTACTTGGACTGGGTGAATTTATTTAGGGACAGAATGTTCAGGAGGGACCATTTCCTACAGAGTTGTATGTACCTGTAGAAATGGCTACAGCTCATGGGTGTGGAACAGATGTTATTCTTCCAACTCTCAGGATCAACTTCAAATATTTTGTATCATGCATGAATAGGGTTTATGTTTGGTTACAACTGATCAGAGCAAAAATGTTGAAAGAGATTAAGGTGATAAGATGTAAGATGTTGAGACTCTAGAAAGAGTACAGAGAAGAGCAACAAAGATGATTAGGGGACTGGAGGCTAAATCATATAAGGAACAGTTGCTGAAATTGGGTATGTCTAGTTCACAGGTCGGCAACCTGCGGCTCCGGAGCCGCATGTGGCTCTTTGAGCCTTCCCCTGTGGCTCCCAACCTCCTCTGCCATTTGCAGAGAGAGACAGAGACAGGCACTTGCGCTTCCCTTCTCTCTCTCTCTCTCTCTCTCTCTCTCTCTCTCTCTCTCTCTCTGTCTCTCTGTGGGTGTGGGTGTTTGTGTGTGTAAAAGAGAGTAGCCTCACCCTGTTCAATCAGCCAACAAGCTTACTGGGCGGGGCTCCTGCCTTGGCTGCATCTCTTCAGGAAGCAGGAAGGGCAGGAGAGAGCTAGCTAGCTCAGCTATGCTGACTCAGGAATTCTGGGAGTTGAAGTCCATGAGTCATAAAAGAGCCGAGGTTGCCTACCCCTGAGCTTGTTGGAGAACAGCTTGAAGCCAGCTTGCCAGTTGAGCAGAAGATTGGAGAGAGGGAGAGGAGAAAGAGAGAGAGACAGGGAGAGAAAGAGAGGGGGGGGGGAAGAGAAAGAGAGAGAGGAAAGAGAGAGAGGGAGAGAGAGAGAGAGAGGAAAGAGAGAGAGAGAAAGAAAGAGAGGGGGGGAAGAGGACTGGCAGACCAAGGGCAGAAAGAGAGAGAGGGAGAGAAAGAGAGAGAGGAAAGAGAGAGAGGGAGAGGAGAGAGAGAGGGAGAGAGAAAGAGAGGGGGAGAGGAAAGAGAGAGGGAAAGGAAAAAGAGAGAGGGAGAGGAAAGAGAGAGAGAGGGAGAGAGAGGGAGGGAGAGAGAGAGAGAGGAAAGAGAGAGAAAGAGACTGGGAGAAGAGGACTGGCAGACCAAGGGCAGAAAGAGAGGGAGAGAGAGAGGGAGAGACACAGAGAGAGACCCTTTTGACATCTAAAATGAAAATAACACTGCATATATCCTTTTCTACCTTTATGATATATATATATATATATATATATATATATATATATATATATATATATATATATATATATATATATATATATATATATATACACACACACACACACACCTATAATAAGGTAAAAAAGGATATATGCAGTGTTATCTTCATTTTAGATATCAAAAGGGTTTTGCGGCTCCCAGTGTTTTGTTTTCGGTGGGAAACAGGTCCAAGTGGCTCTTTGAGTGTTTTGGGTTGCCTACCCCTGGTCTAGTTTAATGAAGAGAAGGACGAGGGGGTGACATGATAGTAGTGTTCCAGTATCTCAGGAGTTGCCACAAAGAAAAGGGAGTCAAGCTATTCTCCAAAGCACCTGAAGGCAGGACCAGAAGCAACGGATGGAAACTAACCAAAGAGAGAAACAACCTAGAACTAAGGAGAAATTTCCTGACAGTTAGAACAATTAATCAGTGGAGCAACCTGCCTCCAGAAGCGGTGAATGCTCCAACACTGGAAGTTTTTAAGAAGTGACTGGACAGCCATTTGTCTGAAATGGTATAGGGTTTCCTGCCTGAGCAGGGGGTTGGACTAGATGACTGTCCAACTACTACTACTACTACTACTACTACTACTACTACTACTACTACTACTACTACTACTACTACTACTAATTATTATTATTATTATTATTATTATTATTATTATTATTATTATTATTATTATTATTATTATTATTATTATTATTATTATTATTATTATTATTATTATTATATAACAGATTTATACAGGTAGTTGTTTAGCGACTAATGAAGTTACAACTGAAAAAAATTGACTTATGACCATTTTTCACACTTACGGCATTATAACATCTCCATGGTCATGTGATAAAATTTGGATGCTTGGCAACTGGTTCATATTTATGATGGTTGCAGTGTCCTGGGGTCATACGATCACCTTTTGCAGCCTTTTGACAAGCAAAGTCAATGGGAAAACCAAGTTCACTTAATAACTATGCTACTAATTTAACAACTGCAGCGATTCACTTAACAACTGTGGCAAGAAATGGGACAAAATCACTTAACAAATGTCTCACTTAGCAAAAGAAATTTTGGGCTCAATTGTGGTCGTAAGTCAAGGACTACTTTAACAGAGTGTGCTGTGCTAAAATCATCTTGTTTTGTACAAGAAAGAGAGTAAAGTAAATTTATCAACTGATGTCTTTGCCAATGTTGGTAGGTACAGTATTAGCTGGAGAACATTAATATGTCATGCTAGAAGACTATGAGAAAATTGCATGTTTCCCAACATCCAAATATGTCATAACACAACTGGAGCAATAAAACATGGGTCAATTTTAAAAATGGATAGAATCTGTCTGGGTTTTCATAATCATTTTTAGGACTTTCATAAGAAACCATAAAACAAGTGAAAATGTAATATCAGCCTTAATTAATGATGGAGGCTTCCTAAAGCTCTTTCAGAGCTCTGTGAGAGGCCAAGGTAAGATTTTTTAGTAGCTTAAGCATTCCAGTTGAGCTGATGAAAAGTATTTTTCATTCCTTTTTAATAGGTTTGGAGAATTCAGTATCCTGTATTGTTGAGGCTGCCATGTTCCCTATAGATTCCCCTTGCTTCTACGTTTTATCTCACAATGGGTCTGTGAGATAAATGTAGTGACTGGTCATGATAGTAACAAGTGAGAATCTGGATCTGTCTAGTTCATTGGTGGCAAACCTATGGCAAACCTATGGCTGGGGCACATGCCGTTGCCCCAGCCTTGCCTCCCCCTGTGACTCCCTCCTCACCAGCAGCCCTCCTGGAGAAGAGTCACCCCCGAGCGTGGCCCACACGGAGCAGTGCAGCCAAGGACATGGCATCCAGGCAGCATAGACAAGACTCTGCCCTCACGTCCCATTGCGCCCAGTTGATGCTGCGGGGCGTGGGCAGAGGGCGTGGCTGCCATGGCGCTGCTGGGCGATCTGCGGCGGGCCCTGGAGGCGATGAGTGGCCCTGCGGGCAGGCGGGGTGGGGCAGGGGCAGGGCAGGGGATGGAGTGGGGGCGGGGGCGGGGCAGGGGATGGAGTGGGGGCGGGGCCAGTTTTTGGGCACTCGATCTCTAAAAGGTTCGCCATCACTGGTCTAGTTGTAATCCAGGTCTTCTCCCAGTATTAGCTTTTTCCAGATGTGATTGTTGTGCATAAGAAATGATGCAGTTTGTTTGTTTTTTCAGGACTCTTTGCCCAGTGAGACTCCTGTGTCTTTTTTCTAAGAGCTTTGAACTTACAGGGTTTTGCAAACATTTATTTCAGTGGGAAGTACAAGCTAACTCTGCAGATTGCACTGTATAAAACAAGATACACTTTTTGTTAGGTAGTTTTGACTGAATTGTGGTATAGTTTGATAAGGCAAATCCTAGTGCCTATAAGTAGCACATTTGCTGTAAAACTTTTCGGGTGAAATAACAGGAGGATAATTTCCTCCTCCTTGCCCTGCCTTAACAATTTTGTTTACAAATCCAGAGGCTCTCTGTTATTTAATCTACTTTAGTCTTGATTCAGTGGCTTCTCCCATGCAGAATTGAGGGTTGCTGCCTGTTGGCTAGTAATGCAGTAGAACTGACACATGGATGATATCATCGTGGGATGTACAAATAATTGGGGGTAACTAGTTGAAGGATTTAAAACATAAAATTGGATGGTGTTACAAAATACATAGAATCTTATATGCAATATTAGAGCATGCACCTGTGGAGACCCCATATAACAAGAACTATTTTTTCTAATTACTTTATTAGAATATATTCTGCACACCTGCACTTATGCCTATAGCGAACCTATAAAAAAAAGGAAGAAATTAAGAGAGAGGAATGGAGAGAAAGACAGAAAGTCCTTATCTGATCAGTTGGCAAACAAAGATTTCAGAGTTCTTTGATTTGAAAGGGATTGGGGGCCGTTTCCTCGCAAACTGCTTTTTTAAAGTGCTTCCTACACAATTCAACTCTGTTTCAGGATAACTATAGACAGAGTTGAAATATTTAAAAGTTTCTAAATATATTTCCATGGAATCATTTGGGCTGACCAATATTAAATAATCAATTTCTTTCACTTTCCTAAACAGCTTAGGGAAGTAGTAACAAAATAAGGGGTCTTGTGTGTGAAAAAAAGAATGTTCTCAACATTATCTTGTAGCATTTAATGTCTTTCAAAAGTATTAATGAAAAAACAACACTATCCTTTAAAGTGGATACTTTCCAATAATATATATTTAATATCCTTTTCTTCCCAAACTAACAGCTAGTATGGATTGAAACTCCAACAAATCCAATGCTGAAAGTTGTTGACATTCAAGGATGTGCAAACATTGTTCGTAAACACAAAGGAGTTATTTTAGTCGTAGACAATACTTTTATGTCTGCATATTTCCAGGTAAGTCAATTTTCATTGGTTTGCTTCAGCTGCTTTTATTAGTATAGCACATCTCATCTATTAAATGCTTTTCATTATTTTACTTTTATGACTCTATGATTCTCATTTTTACAAAGGGAAAAATAATGATAATACAACGGCCTAGTAAACATTGCAAAATGGCAGAAGTAGGGTGTGAAATTGGATACTCAAAATGTATTGATTAATAGGCATCTAAAACCTTAGCTGTTATAAACAGTCCACATAATGTACAATAAAACCATCATAATAATTACACAATTAGAATGCTATCACCAGATGCAGCAATGCAAACAACTATGGAATGTAAACCCATAATAAGTGAGGATAATGTTCTAATAGCCCCAAGAGTCATTTTAAACATATTTGAATGTGAAAATGACTCTGATTGGCATCAAAAGGATTGTGCCTCAAACAATAGTTTTGGGGAAGCCATGGCATGTCACTACCAACTATGATCACACGTTTCATCTCACATGGTAGAACATATCACAAAGGGCTCGTATGAAAAGTGTTTTTTTTTGGGGGGGGGAGATATTTGACTCTCTTTCAATAGAAACATCAGGAATCCCATTAATACTTGACTCTCTTTTATACAATGAAGCTGTAACTCTAAATACACTTTATTGAGTCAATTCCACTAGTCATACAGTGGTGGATTTTATTTCTGAATTAAGATACAGTGGTTGCACTGAGGACCAAGAAATTTAGGATTGAAAGATGAAAGTGTAAATGTTCTAATTTAATATTTTATTGGAAAACAGGAAGTGTTGTCAGGACTGGTAATAACAGGGCTACATTGAGACAGCCTTTAGAAAATGAGGTGGCAAGTGGAACAATTTTAATTCCATAGAATGTGACAATGTTGTGAATCTATCATCCAACCATTCAACAGCTAATCATTCCTAACACAGTAGCTAATGTAATAGAGGGAAATAATTCCACTAAGACAAAAGAGCTGCAGAATGCAGAAGAGGATGAAATATATTTATTTGTTATATCAATTTATATAGACTTCCATCTCACAACTGCAGCTCTAGGCGGTGTGCGTAGGATTAAACCAGCAAAATAGAACATCGATGCTCTGACATAACATTCCAATCATGTGAACAAATGCAGTCATGCTTTCTGAAAACGATATTCTCTGTGTCTAGAAGAGTTTCCATTGTACTTAGGCCAGAGGCCAATCTGATTAGCATTGAAACAAGAGGTTGGCTAATAATGTCTTACTACTTTAGAATGAATCTATCTATCTATCTATCTATCTATCTATCTATCTATCTATCTATCTATCTATCTATCTATCTATCTATCTATCTATCTATCTATCTACCTACCTACCTACCTACCTACCTACCTACCTACCTACCTACCTACCTACTACCTATCTATCTATCATCTCCCACCAGGTTTCTGACCCCAGTCCATGCAATATCTTTAAATCTAGATATTATGTAACATTAAGCAAGAAACTGAACCACCTTGGCAGGTTCCCTGACTTCTGTCTAAATGTAGAATACAATAAAGCCAAGCAGCTTATTTAAGCAAAGAGTAGAACATATTGAATGTTAGCATAACTTAGCAGGAGCCCCAAGGTTAGGTAATCACCTCGGTGATTCAAGGGAACCACAGCCTAGGGGGTCAAATCAAACACTTGGTTGATAGCGCTTTGATTTTCTTCAGCCCAGGCCTGCATATTGATACACTACTGATACACCAAATAGGAAAAGAGACAAACTGAACTCAAACTGAGAGCTGTATTTTCCCTTCCTTTCTCTTACTGTTTATTCTTTCATAGTTGATACTCAAACTTCATTTCCCTTTAAACCTTTTCACATTCACATCAATGAAATGTCAGTGATAATTGGCCCTTTTCTCAATAGCCTAATCTCTGCATAGCAGGAATTGCTTGAAAATTGTTTGCAGCATGCCTCAGTATTCACTGGCAATTGCTGTTGATTTTCTCAACAGAAAATGAAATACATCTCTTATTTTGTTCTGTTGTAGCGTCCTTTGTCTTTAGGAGCAGACATTTGTATGTATTCAGCAACTAAGTACATGAATGGTAAGTAGTTACTCTTGCAGGTTATGTTGATTTTATTTTGTAGTAAGCAATAATAATAATAATGCTTTTTATATGTTCAAATCTTTTAAATACATGTTAGATCTTTATTGTATTCATCTTGAAAATGAAAGTGAAATTATATCCTTTATAATGTAATTCATAAACACACGATGCATTTCCTAACGTAGTATTTGTAGTCAGTGCTTTTGGCTTACATTATTTTTCTTTAAATATGTTTAAATATATCTAAAATAGCTCAAAGTGGGGTTATATCTGAATATGTATCTTATTGGCATGTATTTGCATTTTTAATATTTGCCCTGAGAACTGGAGAAGTGCTTGAAAACCATATTGTTTCTAATTGATCCAGGACTGACAGGGAATCTTTCTTCTGCTGTTCTGGTAATCTGGGCTGTCTTTGAACATCATTTGTGTCTCCTACATCCAACATTGTTTTAAAAAAACTTCTCTTACCTTACCTTAGAAAATCATGCCATTCCATACCATTGCAAAATCATTGCAACCAAGTGTAAGTTTTAGCTCTCAGCTAATTGGCTTTAAAAAGATAAATACTAGAAGCAGAAATCTAGTATTATGGCTTGAAATTTCATTAGAGTAACAGAATGATACTGGCAATGGTACCTGTAAGTGAATGGACCAGTTTCCACATCACATTTACCAGGCTTATTGTTAAGGAAACATTACAAGAAATAACACAACTTCCTGGTTCTTTCCTCTGTGATGTCATATCCTAAGCTAATGTGAAGTGGGCTCTAGACCAGTGATGGCGAACCTTTTAGAGACCGAGTGCCCAAACTGCAACCCAAAACCCATTTATGCATCGTCAGGTGCCGGGTGGGCATGGCCCATTGGGTGGGTGTGGCCCATTGGGTGGGTGTGGCCCTTTGGGTGGGCGTGGCTGCGGTGGTAACGCAGACTGGGACTAAAAAATTCAATCAATCAATTCCAACTTTGCAAGATCCTTTTTTTTCCCACGAGAAGTTGAAATTGATTGATTGATTGAACCTTTTTTTTTTTTTTGCACACGGCGGCAGAGGCCTAAAGCGAAAAGGTTTTATAAAACCCAGCTGAAGGCCTAGGACTGGGGCGACGGTGCGTGTGCCCACAGAGAGGGCTCTATGGCACGGGTGCCAGAGGTGGCACGGGTGCCAGTGCCGCCTCTGGCACCCGTGCCATAGATTCTCCACCACTGCTCTAGACTGTTGCTTTTCCCACTTGTTAGAACAAGGTCATAAGCAATCTAAAATCAAATGATGACTTTGCTCACTGTTGTTTTCCAGACAAATAAAACCACAGCCCATTGTTTGGTTGTTATTCCAATTTACCACAGATGCTCATTAGTCTACATGTGGAAGAAACCAGTTGTCAGGTGCAAGCATATTCACTGCCTCATTGTCAACCTACTTGTGATATTTGAACATGCTCAGCCTGTAAATAGATCTGATCACTTGCCTCTTATATTTTCAGGACACAGTGATGTTGTAATGGGATTGGTTTCACTAAATAATGATGAACTTCATGAGAAACTCAGATTCTTGCAATATTGTGAGTATGAAGAGCAAACTCGAAAGTGTGGCTTGCTGATTTTGTAAAGTAACTCTGCTTGACATCCCTTTAATGTTTTAAAAAATATTTAGCAAAATGGATTCATTACCTGTTTAATCTACCCACCCTCAGTACAGAAAAGACACTGTATTAATTGGTGTTTTGTATTTTTTTGTATTTTTTTTAACACTTTGTAGTTTGGGACACTTTGATGCCACGTTGGAAAAGATAAAACAATTGTAAGGAAAATCTAAACCTAAAGTTTATCTACAAAATAAGTACTATTCCTTCAGTCAAAATAGATGTGACTTTGCAGACATGTACCTGGGATTTCCTGTCAATTTCAAAGTGGTTACAGAACATTCTCTTAAAAAAAATAATCTGGGATAGGAATGCAAAGCGTGTGAGAGTTAATCTTCCATTTCTATATTTTCTTAATCAAAATTAATTTCTATCTCCTAGGAGTCTACTGTTAGAGTCCACCCCATCCTTCAGTAGAACACAAGTCCACAGATTTCATCTGCTTTGGGCAAACTAATAATACTAATACTAATAATAGTAATAATGATTTGTTAAATGTATTTGCCACTTATCTCACCATGGGGCTACTTTGGGCAGCTAGTCATATTGTGGCCCAAAAGCGAGTTTGGTCCAGTGGCTAAGGCACCAGACTAGAACCAGGAGACCGTGAGTTCTAATTCTGCCTTAGACATAAAAGCCAGCTGAGTCAATCATTCTCCTTCAGCCCACCTTACAGGGTTATTGTTGTGGAGAAAATAGGAGGAAGATGTGTTGGATATGTTCGAGTTATTTGTAAAAATAATGAAGGTGGGATACAAATAAATAAATAAAAAATGGAACACCAATGGAATGTTGAGTGGATCAAACTCATTTATTATTTTGTGTTGTTATTTTAACCTAGGGAATACTTTAGTTCTAACAACTGGCATATTTGTTTGAAAAAAAAAATGATACAAAATGCAATATGCCAAAAAGAGAATATCTTTTTTTTTTCTCTTATAGCCATTGGAGCAATTCCATCTCCTTTTGATTGCTACCTTTGCAACCGAGGTTTAAAGACTCTGCCAATCCGCATGAAACAGCATTTTCACAACGCATTGACTGTGGCCCAATACCTTGAGTCAGATCCAAGGGTTGAAAAAGTGATCTTCCCTGGTATGTTGCCCTCAGATAACCTGGAAGTCTTCCTAGAAAGATTTTTATATTCCATACCGGGCAAGACCTGATGAGCTGCCTAACTAAAACTCCAATCTTTTACAATCATCTGTAAGCCTCCTTAAGTTGGTTTCTTCCACATACACTTCATAGTCATATCACTTCCTGCTGCATATCTTCTTGATTCCATAAATCACTGGTTCCAGTTTTAAATTATACATATTCCTGAAGGGCTCCTAGTGTTACTAAGCAAAAGTCATTATGAAGCAATGCCCCCTTTTCAATAGATTTCCTCTGAAGGGGAAAAGGAGGAAGGAATATTGGAGAAAGATGGCGGGATTGGAGATAGGTGATGTCATCATCTTGTAGATGCCCTCATACACTGCTGTTGATAAGATCAGGCAATTAAACAAGAAAAGCCTCATCGGGAAACATCTGCATAGGTCAGCTACTGAATGTGTTTGTTTGAGCTAAAGTAATAACACAGGCTGGGTTGTTTGTGTAATGTATGATTCATTGCAGGATTACAGTCACACCCACAATACGATCTGATGCAACGTCAGTGCACAGGCTGCCCAGGAATGATTTCCTTTTACATCAAAGGAAACCTTGAAAATGCTTCTCAATTCCTTAAAAACCTAAAGGTAAAGCTTATCATTGTAGAGTGCTTCTAAAAGAGCCACACTGCTGTCTTGTGACTTTGTCAGGAGTCGTGTACTGTACTGTGGTCCCTGCTGAAGTCATTATGGATTTTGAGCATTTGTAGGAGCTCCCAAAATGTAACTAGCCCATGTAGTTATAGGAAGTGGCACTAATGAAAGGGAATGGAATGAGTGTATCCATATGAATGGGAGTCAAGCAATGTGAGCCATGTAATTGCCCTCTAGCAGCCTCTCTGCCATCTTCCTCCACAATTATAAATGGAACTTGGAAAGCAAAACAGCTTTGGCTGATGTAACAGTGTTGTTCTGCTTTTGAAATCTGAAGGCACCAAGCTAGAAAGTGGAAGACTGAATTCAAGTCCCACCTTAGCCATGAAAGCCAGCTAGGTGACTTTTGGCCAGTCACACTCTCTTAGCCGAACCCACCTTGCAAGTTTGTTGTTATGTGATAATAGGTTGAGGAAGATGTATCGGACACAGTACATTCACTGCCTTAGGTTATTTATAAAAAGAAAAGAAATAAAGGCAAAATTCAAATAAATAAATTATACATTTGACTTCAGAAGTCAATTCATTGATTTGTCAACATCTATCATTGGAAAAACATTGACTTTTAAATATAGCGGTGCAGTCAAATCTCTTGGATATCTACTAGCTGTGCAGTATTTATCTTGGTTTATAGCCACTGGTTGTAGCCAAATGTGATTTTGTAGTAACTGCATCCAGATTAATGTACATTTAATTAAATGTTCTGTTTGGTGACAATATTTGAGAATACTGCAAAAGCATCCCAAGAATCAAGAGCATGGAAGACGTGTATTCTAATTGGGATTGGAGCTGTAGGAATATGTTAATAATTGGGATTTTGAGATTAAAGCACCATTTTATCGGTAGTACAATGTTTCCCAGTCTTTCTGACTTCCAGGTTTGTGGACTTCAATTCCCAGAATTTCCCAATTACTATGACTTGGCTGAATATTCTGAGAACAGACTCCACACACCTAGAAGTTGACAAGGTTGGGAATAACTGCTTTAGTCACTGGGTGGACAGTGTGTATGATCCACATGTAATTTCCAGTCTTTCATTCATGTACACACACACACACACACACACACACACAATGTATATGCCACTGATCTCATTATCCAGAATGATTCTGGATGGCATACAATAAAAATAGAGATATAACAACAATTATAAACATGAGGACAGTTAAAATTACTAAAATGAAATAGCGATCCGCAGAGCACTCCTAGTTGACTAAGTTAATTCAGTTGACCACTGAAATTTGTCAACAAAAATAACTGATTTTCTGCAAGGCTAATGTTTTACTAAATTGAGAGCCTAATGATCACTCACTACAAGGCTTGATGGAACTGTTTTGACCTTTAAACCTCCCCCTTCAAAGATTGATCCTTTTCAGTCTTACCCACCTTGTACTGTACTATTAGTTTAACTCAGGAGTGGGCAACAATGGACCCTTTATGACCTGTGGATTTCCAGCTCCTAGAATTCCTGAGTCAACCATGCTGGCTCAGGAATTCTGGGAGTTGAAGTCGACAAGTTGTAAAGTTGCCACAGTTGTCCACCCCTGGTTTAACTCCTGGAGCCAAAATACCAGTCTTAAAGACCAAGACCTGCTTCTGCTCAATTCTTAGTCCCAGATCAAAGTGTTTTTATTGCCAGTGTATGAATAAAAGCCAACTAACTATTGAATCTTAGTTTCTCACACCAATCTGAGACAGTTACCTAACTTAGAAAGTAGAGAGCAGGCCCCTCTTTGTTTTCATGCCTGAGGTAATACAAACAACCCAGCCTTCTGTCTGAAGGCCATACCAGCCTTGCTGGCCACTGAAACTCTGTTAAATAGCAGGATCTTACTGTTCTTCTGTGCAGGCATTGACAAGTTTATAGTGAAAGGGAATTTCATAGAAGAAGATCCCTGAAAATACCTGAGATCACTCTATACTCTTGAAAATAACAGTACTAGCTAGGAACGTAATGTCTGAGAGACTTCTGACCCTTAAAAAAATAAGGAGAAGAAATGGCCAGAATATCAGAGAGTGTTTTTGTGCTATCATTGTTTCTACACTTTTGCCTGCGAGGTAATATTTGCAAACAGTTTGCAAACAGCATTTGCAAACAAAGCATTATTCTTGTATCAGATGAGGCCATTCCAATCTGCAGGCAATGAAAGAACATCCTTTGCATTTGATGGACTTGCCCTAAGTTGTGTTAGATTCTTATGGGATTTTAATTAATTTTGAATATGGCTTGCCTCTTTAAAAAAAAGTTATGTAAAGTTTTTAATGTATTTAATATTTTATTTGTACCCTGCCCAGAGTCCCCCTGCGAGATGGGCAGTTTTCAAAAACTGATAAAAAAATAAAAGCCATTTTTATGGTTGACTGGGATAAAAGTACGCTCTCTCTTAAATTTCTTAGGTTTCATTTTATTTAGTTTCAGATTCCCAGAATTTATCCTCTGAAGTTAAAAGGCAATTTAATATCTGTTACTGATATCAAATTTGGGTTTTCAAGAGAAGATGGCCTGGAATGAAAGGAAATTTGTGCCTTTTGTTTTGATTAAGTGTGTTGCATTTCTTGCATCTCAGTTACTTATTTTGCAAAAACAATTTCTGTTGTTTGCTCTGTCCATTTGCTTTTACTAGGGTAACACACAATTAAGTTTGCATAAGAGTACATTACATGTCTTAAAATAAACATTTGAATTAATAGTATTTGAAATACAGTATAATTTTTATATTCCTTGTTCTAGCTTTTTACCCTCGCTGAAAGTCTGGGAGGATATGAAAGTCTAGCTGAGCATCCGTAAGTAAATTTTTCTGGCATCCCTTAATAAAAGTATTTCACTGATGTTTATCAAAATATTTGATACTTTAATAGTCACTGTGTGTGCTCCAACTAAACAATATGAGTTTGCTTATATCACCTTTGCAAAGTTTACTTGAAAACAGTATCTTCTTTCTTGTTTACTTTTATGGATAATAATAATAATAATAATAATAATAATAATAATAATAATAATAANTGGAGGCAGGTTGTTCCACTGGTTAATTGTTCTAACTGTCAGGAAGTTTCTCCTTAGTTCTAGGTTGCTTCTCTCCTTGATTAGTTTCCATCCATTGCTTCTTGTCCTGCCTTCAGGTGCCTTGGAAAATAGCTTCACTCCCTCTTCTTTGTGGCAGCCACTGAGATACTGGAACACTGCTGTCATGTCCCCAGTCATCCTTCTCTTCATTAAACTAGACATACCCAATTCCAGCAGCCGTTCCTTATATGCTTTAGCCTCCAGTCCCCTAATCATCTTTGTTGCTCTTCTCTGTACTCTTTCTAGAGTCTCAACATCTTTTTTACATTTTGGTGACCAAAACTGGATGCAGTATTCCAAGTGGGGCCTTACCAAGGCATTGTAAAGTGGTATTAATACTTCACGTGATCTTGATTCTATCCCTCTGTTAATACAGCCTAGCACTATGTTGGTCTTTTTGGCAGCTGCAGGATGTTACTCTTCCATAAGTCTCATCTTTTCTGTGATACACACTTCCATTGTTCAAATATCTAAATTAGTGTTTCTGAACTCTAGTGACTTTAAGATATAAGGAACTCAGCTCCTGCAATTCCATAACTAGCATTGCCAATTTTGAAAAACACCGATCTGAAGAAAACCAGAGAAGTACAAATGGCAAAGCCTTGTAAAAGTTAGGTTACAGGGATGATCAGACAGAAGAGGAAACCAAAATCTAACTTTGCCCCCCCCCCAATATTAATGGAGGTAAATAAGTCCTATGTTTCTATATATTTTACAACAAGACGTAGGCATTTTATGATCCCTGGGCCATATCCGGCATTAGCCATAATGTTGATTACGGATAGTCCTTGCCTTATGATGACTATTGAGATTCAAGTTCTATTTAAGTCATAAAGTGAGTCATCACATGACCAGACCCAATTTTATGTACATTTTTACCATGGTTGTTAAGCAAATCATCGTAGTGGTTAAGCAAGGCATGTTATCTGGCTTCCCTAATTGATCTTATATCAACTTCTGAACCAAGCGAGGCTGAAGCCATCTTTGTTGTTCTGAGTTGCCACAAACTGGGAGGGGGGAATCTAGGAGAAAACAGTGCAGACAAAACACCGAATGATCTCATGGGAACCAAGGTCATTCCTGCAGATGTGGGAAGGAGGAGTGGAGAAACCCACTAACTACTTTAATTGGATAGCATGATCTAGAGCAGGGGTCCCCAACCCCGGTCTGTGGACTGGCACCGCTCCACAGCATGCCAGCAAGTGGGCCGCACAAATAAGCAAAACTCCATCCTCGGGATGCGGACAGCATTCAAAAGCACACCCCTTCTGGTCCGCGGAAAAACCTTTCTCCATGGCACCGGTCTCTGGTGCCCAAAACGTTGGGGACCTCAGATCTAGAGCACAGCAGAGGGGAGGGAGTTATTACTTTTAGTTACTTTGAATCTCTGGGGAAAACTTTAGAGTTGGTTTCACTTTTGACAGTGCCAATAATATGTATCCAATAAACATGTATTTTGAGGAGACTTCAAGCCTCGGAGTTTTGTTTTACTTGGTTGCATTAGTCGGAAACTTGACATATTGCTTGTCGGAAACCTGCTGGGAAGTTCACAAAATATGATGACATGACCATAGCATGCTGCAACGACAGTGGAGGAGGTAGATTGATGCAGTTTGCAGACTATTATGAGGGAGCACTTTTTCAGTCTATAATACTCAGTAATTGATTACATATGCTTTTATATAATCATATATATATTATACATTAAATTTTTGGATTGCTAACAAAGAGTTAAAGGTATAGCGATTTCGAGGTAATTAGCTCTTATCAGCCAGCCATACCCTTCTGAGATTCGAACCTGGGCTGCTTGCACTTAGGCAGCTGTGTTGACCCCTAGGCCACAGGCTCTTTCTTACTTTGTCAGCTGTATCAGGGAGGGAAAAGACAGGGGAGGAGATATGTCTTGAGTGTTTTTGTTTTTTTATGAACCCTGTTGGCCCAAATATGGGAAGAAATCTTTTGCCTGTATCAGCCCAGTCTAGGGCTATCCACAGGTAGCAGTCACTACTGCGACATCATTTATTTGCTAAAATTTTGGATTGCTAACAAAGAGTTGAAGGGAGACTGATATAGCTATTTCGAGCTAATTAGCTCTCATCAGCCAGCCAGCCATACCCTTCTGAGATTTGAACCTGGGCTGCTTGCACCAGGTTCATATATACTTTTATATAATTTTAATAAGCTCTGCATATGGAAACCAAGTTCTAGTCCTGCCCTAGGCTCAAAGCCAGCTTGATGATGTTAGTACAGTCTCTTTTTCTCAGCCCTAGAAAGGAGACAATGGCAAATCACTTCCAAAACCCTTGCAGAGAACATTTTAAACTGGGATTTCTTCTTCCTCCTTCCATAGATCATTATTTCTGTTAGTATCCCCAAGGTTAAAAACCTATTTAAATCCCCAAGTTTAGCCTATGCACACATACCTTTGATTTCAAATGCAGCTTGCTCTAGGGTTAAGACTCTCCTGATAGCGGTTATGTAAAAATGGTTTACTATTGGAAGAATAGCTCTTCTGTTTTCAATTGCCTAAAGTGTTTCTTTCAGACAATGTAATTTGGCATTTTCCTATCCCAATTTGCTGCCTTCTAGGTGTATAGGGAATAGCTAGAATTGTGGAGGTTGCATCACAATAAATCTGAAGGATGTTCCACAATGCCAGCCCATAGATATGATCAGAATTCTCTTTTTTTTCTGAATTCAGAAAAAAATACTGTCTGTCTGCCTTCTGTCTAGCTAACTAATTAGACTGCCAATCTTGCCAAAGGTGACTTTTGCAAATGGATTGATAATAGAAGCCGGTATTTCACTTTTTGTATACACTTTTGTACATTTTGCTGTATTTTCTGGTGTTAGCTGATATGTTTCCCTTATTTATAATTCTGCACTCACAGACTATTTATTCTTTTCAAGAGCAATCATGACTCATGCCTCAGTTCCAAAGGAAGACCGAGAGGTCCTTGGAATATCAGATACTTTAATTCGCATATCTATTGGGTTGGAAGACTCAGAAGATTTACTAGAAGATTTGGACCAAGCTCTGAAAGCAGCAGTAAGTCACTTCATACTGTATTTACCATATAATGCACAAAGTCTTTTATTAACTCCTTATAATTCTTCTATATTTTCAGGAAAAATAGTATTTTTTATAATTCTGATATTCCTTTGGCCAAATAACTTGGAAAAAAAATAGCACATTTATTTCATCAAAATGTACAGGTGCTTTAATTTGCATGTAAACACTTAATTTCACTTTCTTCCTAATCACTTTTACTTATTAATCTTTCCTGTTTATTTGGGTACTGTTTAATTTAATTTTTAATTTTAATTTTTCTGCTACTGGCCATTATATCTATATTTTCAGTTATTAATGGCAATGCCAAATGGCTAGGAAAATGTAATTGCTTGTGGGATTCCCAAAGGCATCTTCTTTGCAGAACAAAATTCCGAATTTAATAATTTTTTTATTTAATCCACCATGGCTGTTATCATGCTGGCAACATTATAAGTTGTTTCACCATTATGCAAAATTCACCTTGTGAAAACTATAATGATGAAATTCTAAAGCAACAAATCAATTCTGCTTTTATATGAGCCAAAGACAGTGCAGAGTAGCAAATCCTTTTTCCAGCTATTTGCCTATAGAAAAGATAACTGTCCAATTATCACGGAATAGGATATGTGCTGAGAAGGAGAGCAAGAAATGCAGGTAGTCCTCAAATTACAACCATTCATTTAGTAACTGTTCAAAGTCACAACGTAACTGAAAAAAGTGACACCACTGGTCCTTGCATTTATAATCCTCACAGCATCGCCACGGTCGTGTAATCAAATTTTAGGTGCTTGTTAACTGGCATATATTTAATGCCAGTTCCAGTGTCCTGGGGTCCTGGGATCACTATTTGTGACTTTTCCAACTGGCTTTGGACAAGCAAAGTCAACAGGGGAAGTCAGATTCATTTAACAACTGCACGATTCACTTAATAACTGCAGTGATTCACTTAACAACGCTAGCAAAAAAGATGGTAAAATTGGACACATCTCATTTAACAACTGCCTTGCTTAGCATCAGAATTCTGGTCCCATTTATGGTCATAAGTTGAGGATAACCTGAAGTACTGTAATCATCTAGAGGAGTAGTGTAGGAAGTAGTGTAGTGCAGGAAGAACATTTTTGTTACTTAAAACAGGGGTTCCCAACCTGTGGGTTGCGTCTGCCTATGGGCCACTGGATGGTGTGAGTGGCTGGCCAGTGCACATGTGTGCGTGTGCGCGCACACAGCCCTACTTGCATGAGTGTCACCAGAAGTGTTGTGGGCATTCATTGCCCCACTCACGTGAGCATCACCAGGAGTGTCATGGGTGTTTGCAGCCCCACTCGCGTGAGCATCGCCAGGAACATCACAGAGATTTGCAGTCCCACTTGTGTGAGCATCGCCAGGAGCGTTGTGGGCATTTGCAGCCCAACTCATGCAAGCGTCACTAGGAGTGTCACAGGCGTTTGTGGCCCCACTCGTGTGAGCATAGCCACAAGCATCGTGGACGTTTACAGCCCCACGCACGAGCGTCACCACAAGCATCACAGGTGCTTGCGGCCCCACATGCACAAGCGCTAAAAGCCCCACTCACGTGAGCAATGGTTGTGCGTGTGCATGAGCACGTGCATTTGTTCACCCCCCCACAAAACCATCCCTTCTTTCCTCTCTCCCCCCCACTCTGGACTGCCAACCCCAAAAGGTTGGGGAACTCTGACTTAAAGGATCAAGAAGCCCAAAGAATAGGATGACATCATGGGGACATCATGCTGAAAACCTAAAGTTGGAATAAACATTTTTAAAATAAACATTCTTTTTACTTGATAAGCAGTGATAGTCTGCATTGTGCATATAATGATTAAAGTGTTGAATACAAATATGGGAGACTCAGGTTACACTTCTCATGGACCTAGCTGGATGACCTTTGGCCAGTAACATCCTCTCAGCCCTAATCTGTGTCAGGGTCTTCAGCAAGCAAGCTGAAAAACAAACAACCCCTCCTCTCATTATTACATAATGCATAGATAGCTTTGCTGTGTGAACTGTGCATACACAATACAAAACATGAACAAATACTAAGAACAACAGCTTGCAAACCAGCCAGAATTACTTTAATGTTTATGATAATTGTTTTTAAAGATTGTCCGCTTCATTATTCCATTATTCCATTCCATTCATTATAGTTCTTTTAATGTGGCAACTTGCCTCTGAAAGCCTAAATGTTCTGCAATTTTTTCTGTGTTCCAAATGTCCCTTTTGACAATTGAAAAAAAACCCTGAACTGATAACAATTTCACTTGTTTCTCTTTCTACAGATTCCTGATTATAGAATCCGTAACTAGGAGTCTTAAACTTAAAATTGCAATTGATTAATTTGCAAAGTAACGGAAGGAAGATCAACTCGCTGCTCAGTCCTTCATGAATTTCCATTGGATTTGATTTATGGAAAATGGAGAAAACATTATGGGTACATTATGGATATCCTCAGCTCACTGAATCTGCAAAGACTTTCAAATGGACTGTTTCTTAGTCATTTGCTTCTTTTAATTTTAAGAATCAAAATATCTACTTTTACTACTGTAGTAGCTCTCAGATTACCATGATTCACATTCAGGGTTATGTGTTTGTAATTGTTTGATAATATCTATCTTTACTCAGCTATGCTGATGTAACTTGGGGCTAAGCTAAGCTGCAAATCAGGGCTACAGCTTAAGAATGCACATGAAGACCTTTAAAGATTAGAAAGTGCATAAATATTATGCAACAGCTTTCAAATTAGTGCTATGTCAGCGCATCAGATTCCCCGTTCGCTATTTGCTCATAATGGTTACAGACTAGTACAGAAATGAATGGAAGCAAACTTACGTTCTGAAAATGTGAGTCTGATAAAATGCTTAATGACCAGGTCTGTATTTTTGTCTTTACTGTGCAATACTGAAAAATGAAGCAAAATTAATTACATGATATCATATGTGTTACTTTTTTTTTAAAGTATTGAATTTGATTTGATGTCTCTTTTTGATTTAGCATATTTAATTATATGTTTGATTATATTTCTTGTCTTGAAGGTCTGAAATTCTTGGTAAGTTAATTATTTGATATTAAGTACTGTTTCCATAAGCAATACTACTAATATATTGATTTTAGGTCCAATTTACTTGAGAGATGTTTAGAAAAAAGATGTAGAAATCTAAAGTGTATAGTTGCAAAATATTTTTCTATGTGCTTGGCTTTGTTGTCTTAGTTCTCTTATACTCAATCCTTCAACAAATCTTGTGATAAGGTATTGGGAAGTTAGATATTAAAATATGGAATTAAATCAATAATTGGGATAATTTCTGATCTCCTTGTGTTTATTAAATTGCACTCTGTCTTGTCAACAATCTCTGCAAGATTCTTATTATTCAGAATCCGTAGCTTGGTCCTCGGCTGCAGAGGTCTTGCAGAACCGAGCTATGGATTGAATCTATAGCTCAGTTCTCAGCTACACAGGCCTTCCGGAAAGGCCTGTGACTGAGAAATGCAGGCCTGGCTGCAGAGGCCGCCGCAGAAGTGGACCAGCGAGGAAAGGCCTGGCTGCAAGGCCTGGCGGGGCGCGTGGGGCAGATACATACCCCTACCCCCACCCTAGCTTGATTTTTAGATGTGTGCCTTGCCGACAAATTAGGGCTTATTTTGGGGGTAGGGCTTATATCAGACCCACCCCCCAAAATCAATCCCCTCATATCAATTTTATCCTAGGCTGCCCCTCTTCAGAAATGCCCTTCCCATGGTTAAACTGCCCCTCCCCATGAAATGCTGAGCATTTTTTAAAGCAGTTTACTGGTGGCCTGAATCTGTTAACTGACAGTATTCTCTTGTAACAGGCATATTTAGGATACTGGTGAGCTGGAATGAAATTAACAAGAGTTTGCCATTTTTTCCTTTTAGCTGTGGGATCACAAGAACGATGAACAAATGGTGTCGCCATATCCAAACTATTCGTGCAGGGCTTTTCAACCTTTTCACCCATTGTACCACTTTTAGGATACGGCAACATCCGAGTACCAGTACCAGTCGCCTAGCAAGGTGTCAAAAACTTGATGACAAAAAAAAAATGGCACTGAAAAAAGTGCCCCCCAAGCCACAGCCGAGCAAGATGCCTGCTTGCCCACCTGGTGGCGCTCTTCCTCCTGTCCGAGGTTTTCATTGTGAGCATTTCTGTTGAGGATTGGGAGTGGGGTGGGGGGGGGTGTTTGGTTTTTATTGCCCCCCGTCTGCTGGGTGGTTGCAGCAGGTTTTGGTCACTTCACATGACCCTGGGACACTGGGACCGTCATAAGTATGAATCAGTTGCCAAGCATCTGAATGTAAATCGCAAGACCCTGGAGATGCTGCAACATTCCAGCTGATCGGCGCTTCTTCTGGCCTCAGCAGAAGCGCCAGGATCAGTGCTGCTTTCCAGCTGATCGGCGCTTCTTCAGGGCTCAGCAGAAGCGCCAGGATGAGCGCCGAGCTCCAGCTGGAGCCTGGTGCTGATCCTGGCACTTCCGCTGAGCCCTGACAGCCCTGCAGCTCCAGCCATCTCTCGCTCAGGCTTGTGCGGTGTTGCCACCGGTTCAGCTCATTCCCCTCCCCCTCCCCCTCCTACCACTTTTCTAGGATGCTTGCGTACCACCTGCCAGGTGCCAATGTACCACAGATGGTACCCGTACCACTGGTTGAAAAGCCCTGTACTAGTGGACTAATGAAATGCTGTGTTTGCACAGCATTGCTTTATCTGGCTAATGAATTAGCTCATTTAGCAATTCATCTTGTTAAATAGTGTAGCCGGTTTGAGTTTTTATACCACACACTAATTTATCAACACAAAATAAAACAAAACCAAGCAGCTGCAAGGTCCTTAATTGAGCTGGTTGAACATATACATTATTATCACTTACATTTTAGGAGTGTGTGTATTTGAATGTTTCTATATAAAATAACGTACTTGAAGGATGTTGATTGACTTGAGTGTCACAAAAACAAAAGCCATGTATATTACTCTGGATTTGATTTATTCCAATTTCTGAAGAAGCTAGGATTTTCACCTTCAACATTAGATAGAGAAACAAGGCTATAGAATTATCTCTTTCTTCTTCCCAATATTCTCTCTTTTCTAGAACAGGCTGCCCTGGGGTGGATGGACAAAGGAAGAAAATAGCAGATGTTCTGGCTTATTGTACACTTTACTGTTCCAACTACTAAATTCAATATCCTAACACATTCTAAGTTTCTTGTACAGTAAAATAATGGCAACATCAAATAAACTTGTAAAATTATACTGGTCTCTTAAATTGTTGTAGTCTACTCCATTTTTTTTTTTGATGTTCTCTGCCCTCTATATTATTATCCTAGATTCATGTATTGTTTTATGTTCTATAAACATATAGTTAGAGAGAGCTGTCCTATCGATTTTCTAGTTGCAGAATCTCATTCTACTTTCTTTGTTACCTCTCTTGTTCTAGGAAAAATGACAGTTCAATGTTATTCAGCAACATGTTCACTTGAAAGTACCACCACTCCCTTTAGTTTTTATTGATCAGCTGTCCTATTGAGTCAATCTGTTGCACTGCCTGCCTTTAGGGAACAACACCTGCATAGAGCAGGGGTCTTCAAACTTGGTCCTTTTATGACTTGTGGACTTCAATTCCCAGAATTCCTCAGCCAGGCACACTGGCTGAGGAATTCTGGGAGTTGAAGTCCACAAGTCAGAAAAGGGCCAAGTTTGAAGACCCCTGCCATAGAGATCCTGATGGCCTTCACTCTGCTTGCCTTTTCTCCAGATTGATAAGGAGCATGAAATTGATACATTTCATGTCAATCTTTCAAGAGAAAGACAGAAAGGTTGATCCTTCACTCACTAATTTGACAAGTATTCGTTAAGAAACATCCCCAAGCAATTGTAGATGGACTAAGGAAGCATCTGATGCTGTCAGTCTTTTAATTTCTATTTACCAGGACAAGGAGGCTACATTGTCAGAAAGGTGTGTGGAAAAGAATAAAAGGAATATGTGCTTATTATTATGTACGTATGACTCTGAATAAACCTTATCTGAGACTGGCTTATTCTTTGATTGTATAAAGTCTCCCATCCATTCCTCTGCAGACTTGTTTTCCTTAATCTTTTCTCAGTGTAAAGAAAGCCAATATCATTAATGTGAATTGACTTCTGAAACTATTCAGCATCATCTGCATGGGGTGAGATGAGTCATTGCTACTACAAGCTAATTGTAACTTGTCACACCACATTATTTTCAACAATGAAATCATAATCGCAATTTATTTTCTTAGTGAAGCATAGAAAAGCTTTCCTCTTGCTCATACACCATAATTTATTTATTATTCAGTTAATATCATATTTGGAGAGGTATTACATAGCTGAGTAGCATAGAGTTATGGTACCAAATAAATTAGTGAATACAGTTTAGATATATCTTCTGATTTCTTAGCATATTATTTTAAAATTCATGTGACAATGGGTAGCACTGTAATTGCTGCTTCAGTATTTTCATGACAATACCAAATACTCTTGAAATTTGGAATATGTATGTATTAGGTACATACATTCATACATACAACAACATTCTTATAGTAAATTTTATTATTTCACTAGTAGTATTAAGTTTTTACTAATGATATCAAACAATAGTGAGTCAAATCTCTTACAGTTTAGCATATTTTATTAGAGATCACACATAGTACTTGACTTACAGCCATTCATTCAGTGACCATTTAAACTTCCAATGGCACTGAAAAAAGTGACTTAGGACCAGTTTTCACACTTATGACCATTGCAGCATCTCCATGTCACGTGATCAAAATTTGGGTGCTTGGCAACTGGCATATACTTATGACAGCTGCACTGTCATAGGGTCATGTGATCATCATTTGTAACCTTCCCAGCTGGCTTCCAACAAGCAAAATTAATGGGGGAATCCAGATTCACTTAATGATGGCGTGATTCTCTTAACAACTGTGACAAAAAAGGTCATAATATGGGGCAAAACTGACTTAACAACAGCCTTGCTTAGTAACAGAAATGTTGGGTTCAATTGTGATCATAAGTCGTGAACAACCTAGAGATCATTTTTTTAATAATTTCTAAATTGCTCTGCCTTATATCAGCAATATTTCAGTTTAAAAACAAAAACAAAAGCATATGTAACTGTAATCCCTAACGTTTATTGTCAACAGCAGCAGGTCCCTCAAAAGATAAAAGTGCAGTGAGATCCTTTCAACACCTTCCACAAGTGAGATTTAAACTTCTCATGTGTTATTTTTCATCACTCTTTTTTTCCCCTCCCACTGAGCTATTAGCTGGATCCAAATGTAGCTTCCTATGATCTGTGTATGTAATACACATTCTTACTTATTTGAAGTCCTCATCCCTCTCTTTTGAAATTGTTTGCTTCTGTTATACAGAGAACAAAATAAAAATGTCTTATGTAATGCGATAATCATAGATACTATAGAAGATCTCAGAGTTTTCTCTTGAGTGCCAAACGCCATGCTAGCTAGGACTTCCAGGGGTTTCAGTTTTTACACACTAAAGGGCATCCAGGTAGTGAGGTTTTGTCTAGACATGATCCTATTTATATCTACTGACTACTGACTACAAAATGTTCTGTCAGAGACTGTGCAATGGCCTGTTTCTTGTAGTCTATTCACCAGCTGTGCACACGAAGTTCACTCTAGGTTGCATTATATTAAAATATTGGTGTACCACTTCAATATTCCAATCCATGACATGTTCATAGTACTTTCCATGCACTGCTGATGTAGACATATTATTAGTGAGCATAATTCTGACAGCTGGGAGTTACCAGGTTTATAGAAATTCCAGGGAAACTCTTAATGCTATTCCCCTATTATCTTAAAAATAAAGAATTTTATTACAGTGGTCTTCTGATTATGTGACACAAACAGAAGCTGTGTAATGGAAGGGTGGTCCATCCCACTGCTTATCTCAGGACATGGATTATTGTTCTGTAAGACATAACTTCGCAGTCATAATGAAAGAAGCAATACTTGGTGAGCTTCTATTTACCTGCTAATTCATTTGAAGGAAGCCAATGCCTGTAGCTACTGCCCAGCTAGACTTGAATAGACTAGGCCAGTGATGGCGAACTGTTTAGAGACTGAGTGCCCAAACTGCAATCCAAAACCCACTTATGCATCGTCGAGTGCCGGATGGGTGTGGCCCATTGGCTGGGTGTGGCCAGTTGGTTGGGCGTGGCCAATTGGGTGGGCATGGCTGCTGTGGTAACGGCAGACTGGGTGGGACTAAAAAGTTCAATCAATCAATTCCAACTTTGCAAGATTTTTTTTCCCCCGCGAGAAGTTGAAATTGACTGATTGAACTTTTTTTTTTTTTTTTGCACATGGCGGAGGCCTAAAGCGAAAAGGTTTTATAAAACCCAGCTGAAGGCCTAGGACTGGGGCAATGACGAGTGTGCCCACAGAGAGGGCTCTGAGTGCCACCTCTGGCACGCGTGCCTTAGGTTCGCCACCACTGGACTAGGCTTCTAAAATAACATGCATTTTATAGTTCACAGAATGATACACAGCATTATAAAAGCAGTATTATCACCTGCACCAGTTGTGTAACTATGCTGTAACTTTCTGACGCAAGCAGTTCATATACTTTTATGACCTTTTCCCCCAAAAGGAAAGAAGAAAGAAAATTAAAAAATACACGAAGGCTACAAATCCAAGCAGAGTGCAAGTCTCCGTTATATTCCAGCTCTCTGCATTCAAGCCTACTGATACATTACAATAAAATTTAGAGCATTTTGTGGGGATTGAAAAGTCTGGAAATGGAAAGACAATATAATGACCACCCTTGATTTTGTTCATTGTACGAATTTATTCATAAAATAATATAAAAACAGCAGAAGGAAAAGTATGTACTTCACTTTTCCTCCTTGGCTAACCTTCTATTTTTAAACTCCAACTTACCACTTTCTTGCTAGTTGCCCATTACTCTTAGAAACTTTTACTGATGGAAAATTTTCTAAATTAAAAGCACAGTGATGTGTTATGATAACTGGCAGTATTGATGTTGTTTTTGTCAAGCATTAAAGCAGAGACATCCTCTCTGGAGCTTTCCAATAAGCTGCTGTCACTGTCACAATAGAATTATTTGATGAAAATATAATTTGATGAAAATATAATTTGATGAAAATATAATATCTCTAATCCAATCTGAGTCTGATTCAGGTCAGTAGTTTTGATTAAACTTCAGTCTACCTTGTGAGTGGGTGGTATAGTTATATTAGTTATAGTTTTGCAAAATATAAAAATGAATAGTGATATATCAAGTTTTTTCTGAATAATGTTATAAATTATGACATGGGAAATTTTGTCTAGTTTTGATGTGCAACAATTGAGAAGGTAAACCTTATTTTGTTTCTCACAATTCCTGCTAAAAGAACATAAACCAACAAAGCAGCTAAAATATTGTGCCCCCACAAAAGAAGAATTTCCCAATATTTGTGTATCGGTTATTATGATAAATGGTTTATTCTTCTTATTCATACTATATTAGCATAAATATAAAGCAAAACTCAGAATTAGTTTTGTGTTTATGCTGATTATCTTTGTGTTACATTTCTAGAAAGTTTTCTTTCTTGCCTTTTTTATGTGCAAAAAATCATGACGTTAATTTAAAGCAAGGACACCATCAAACTGCATTTTAATGGTTGTTAGCAATTTTAGCACTTTCATTTAAGTGTAAATGTTTATCTAAAGTCTTCTAAAGTATTTTCATGATATACCGTATGTCTGGTTTACACCATAAATGATCATTGCTCTTTCATTATAGAGAATTACAACATATTTTCCACAGTTTTGGAATTTCTGTACTGACACCATTGGATGTGATATGTTAGCTGTTGCTGGGTCAAGGAGGTCAAAATTCCCTTGAAATTAAACATGCATCACTATAATCCTTGTGATGAACACTATTTTATGGCTCAATTATTTTAAAAAGTCAATAATTTAATTGGTGCTAAATGTTTTTTCAGTTTAAAAAGATAATATTGATACTAATTAAAGGAATGTGCATATAATATTACAAGCCTAAATTCTGACAGCTTTTTATTGTTTCCTATTAATCATGTTGCAAATTACATTATTAACACTGATTGCAACAACTAATCTATAATTTTTTATGCAGACCAAAATTTTTCTACTTATAGATCCAGACTTTGTTACCTGTAATTTAACTTAGTGCAAGGTTTAATGAAGAGTATGAATACATATCAAAATATATCATTTATTCCTGAACAAAATTATCTCCAGAGCTAAAGAGGAAAACTATTTAAATTTAAAATGTCAATACAGTAGGGATTCCAGGAAGGACATGCCAAGGGCAAAGGTGCCCTCCTCTCCCTTTCCCCTACAGAAATGTAATGAAAGAAAGGAGGAAAAAAACAAATTTTCTGCATGAAATATACTTATAAGTTATATTTCTCAACCTTGGCAAACTTTGAGATGGATGGACTTCAACTTCACCCATCCTAAAATTGCCAAAATTGAGATACACTAGTGAAACCAATACACCAGCCAATGAATTGTTTTTAACTGGAGCATTATAATGATTCTGCGACAATATGGATGCTCGTTTCTACACTATTGATTTTCTTTGCACATGGCAAGAGATAAGCTTAAAATGGCAGAATATCTATATTTACAGTCTTTTTCTCTTGGTGTCTGTCTTTATTCCCTATTGCCTGGCCATTAGACATGCTGGATAAAACTTGTTATGTTTCTGTACCAACCTAGAGGACAAATCTGGAAATGGTCTGGTTTATCTCCCCCTTCTGTTGCAAAACTTTTACATTCCTGACTGTAGTATTTTGCTATGATTGGACATGTGAAGAAATTCAACCACAAGAGGATTCACTGAGCGTGAAGGTTTGTTCCTGGAAGGTATCCAGTAGGCTACTTCAATTACAACAGTTTAATCTATTTGAAAGAGATGCTGAAGGTATCTTGTGGTGGCATCTGCCAAAGATTGTTTATGTCCCAGATAAGGAAAAGAAAAGACAGTCTTCTTCCTCATAATTGACCTTGAATTCAATCCAAGTCTTTTCGGCAGACTATCAGTTCCTTATATCTTGTTCGGACTTGGGTCTCAAGTGCTGCAGTCAACGTCTCACTTGTTGCAAACTTAGCTTCTTGCTCTTTTAACTTTTTCTTAATACCATTTTTTCTATATATGATCCATTTTCTGGGTAAGCATATTCTGTTCTGATATCAAAATATCAAAATAGGTCACATCCTGAATGGAAACAACTGAAGAAAACTAGGAAGATAAAAATTCTCTGCAGGATCCAATCTGATCGGTCACTGGGACCAGAGGTTTATTTTGCAAGCTTTCAGACACATGCTGCAGATCATCCTAAGGAAACGTCTTTCTCTCCAAAACTTTTAGAGTCAAATTACTGTAGGTCCTGCAACATTATCCTGGGAATGTATATTTGCCTTCAACCATGTAAAAATGCTCCCTTTATATCTCTTATTTGAACTGAAGTTTTTGCTCAAGTCTTGCAAGATGGGGTCTTTACTCCCCTGCTGTTTAGTAGCTTCCTCAGAAATCAGAGCTGGAGAAGACAGAAGAAAATCATTTTTATTTTTATTTTAATTTTTAAAATTAATTTTCAGCAAAAAATAAAATGCAAAAAAGAGGGGTTAGGGAAAAGAGAGGTCAAAGAAAAAGCTAAATCAGGAGTGCAAAGAGAAAGGGGAAAAAAAGAAAAATGGAAATAGAACAAAAAGGAATAACTTCCAATTTTCTTTGGTACAGCTACAGATATAAAATTCATTAAACTCTAAACTCTAAAATCAATATAATACACATTATTTCTACAATCACAAACAGTTCTAATCATCAAATTCCAAAATTAAATTTTCATTTTTTTCCATTTCTAGCAAAAAGTCCATTGGTGGTTTCCAATTATAAATAAAATTAGACAAAGTCTTTTTTAAAAAAAAATCAGAGTAGTCAGCTTTGTCATCTCAGCCAACTCCCGTAGCATCCATTTTTCCATTGTAGGAATTTGCAACTCCTGTCCATCTCTGTCCATTCAAAAAGCTTGCTGAGGTTGTGTTATAAAGAAAAAAGATGCATGTTTCTTTTCAGTCTGTTTATCCATCAAACCTAAAAGGAAAACCTCTCGTTTCAATTGTACATTTATTTTAAAAAATTCTCTGAATTAAAATACATATCTGATCCCAATATTTCCTAGCTTTCTTACATATTCACCAAAGATGCCTCTTTAAGAGGCAATTTTAATTCCCCGGATTTTTAGTTACAACAGAAGACAATAAAATTGATATTTCCCCTTTCCAACAATCCAAGGACATGGTTTTCACAGCTTACAGAATGGATGGAAAAACAAATTGTGTTACTGGGGCCATCTGTTGGGGATCAGAAAAGTCAAGAGGGGTCATGATTATGTGATCAAATATGTTATAGCTGTAAGAAGTGAATCAAAATAAAATTGGAAAATGGGCTTATCGGGTAACCCTTGGACTGCATATATATGAACTAGATCTCAACTATTGGTACAGTATTTATTTTTATGAGAAATGCTTATGTTTTTTATTATTTGTTTTTATTTATATTTCACCTTGGAGACCTATGTCTTAACAATATTAATTATGTGTAGCCATTATAGTTTCCTGCTAGTTGAAGTGTCTCCTCATGTTAAGTCACAAACATGGCATCACCTAATGAAAGATCTGGAGGAATTGATCACGAATGACCCAAATGTACATGGTATATGATGGGGGATGAAATCCAAAATAAGCTGCACCATAAATTCTTCCTTCTCTCCCACTGGGATGCAGGTGGTTGTGCACAAAGGATATGGTGAAAATCATGTGGTATCAACAAAGAATGGTGGAGAAGTATTGTAAGGAATGCTGCAAGGCCACAGATTGTCATCTGTGCATTTATAGGAATGATCTAATAAATGAAGCATCCAGCTGTTTAAGTCATGTGGAAGGGAGAAATCTGGTAAGAGTGTCAAATGGGATTTCCAGCAGTGATGGGAGACCCTTCCTGATATTTATTTCTAATGAAGTATCAGGTGGATTCAAACGCTGGCAGAAATATGATACAGCATTCAGTAGGATTCCTGCATAGCTATTGTGGGCAAATATATAGCAAAAGTAATGTCTGCTTTATATGCTGCATTTACTATTTGTACGTAGGCATTTGGTAAGAGATAGTACAGCAGGCCAGAATTAGGCTCTGTTAGAGGAGAAATTTAAGTAAAACTTTGTTATGTTTCATATGAATTTTATGATAAATCACTAAAATACAAATAGGCACAGAGTGATGCTTCTCAATGTACATGATGCACTGCCTTCAACAGGACTGAAGAGGGCACTCTGATCTTTATCCCACTTCCATAGGAAGCGGTTGCCGGTACTTTTGAAACTATGTTCATGGTGTTTTCAAAAACATCCAGAAGCCTGACTTGAATAATTACAGGACAAAATTTGAGCAGCTGGTTTACGTCATAAATTTACATGCAGTTCAGTTAATTCTTTTGTATGCAGCTATTTTGTATTCACAGAAGAGGAGATTGGTATATTTCAGCAGCCATCAAGATTTGGTGGCTAAATCTCTTCAAGGTATTGAAGATAACATGCTTGGGATTTAGCCGCCAAATCTTTATGGTTGCTGGGATGGAATGGAGTAGAATTAGGTTTAGGAAGTAAGATCCTTCTTCTCAAGACCATTCCTATCCTTTTCTAAGGCAAGTATTTCAAATGCTGCATGTCTGGCAAACAATCTTCAGTCAGTGATTGCTGGAGATAGAAATTGCATTGAGAGAATATGTCATCCTTTACGGAGATCAAGTTCTACACAAGGAATACAATGCAAAAAAAAATGTGGTTAAGAAGGAGCTGCAGAGAGATGGCTGATGAGCTCTAAAGATCATGTCTGTGCAGAGGGATGGCTGACAATGTACATGAAAGCACAATGAAAGGCACTGGATACTCTCTTAAGGAGTTAATCAAGTCAATTCCTATCTCTCTCTGGGAGAGAGGGATGAGTGAAGCCCTAGACGAGTTTGAGCAAACAGAAGATGGAGAGGAAAAGAGAAAACCATGAAAAAAAAACTTTCAGATAACTATGGCAGAAGCAGAAGCAATAGGGAGAAAGGGTGGAAGAGGGTCAGTAGAAGGAATCCAAGGAGAAAGATCTGGAGGGAAAGGTACACCTGTGCCTGTGAAATTGCATAGAATGGAGATAGTTGGGGATCTTTGAGCCCTGATGGCACAATGGTTAAAATGGACTGCCCACAACCTGAATCAAGATTGATTCATCCTTCCATCCTTCCAAGGTTGGTAAAATAAAAACCCAGGTTGTTGGAGTTGTTGTAAACAGCTCAGAGAATGTTGTAAAGCACTATGGAGTGGTATATTAGACTAAGTGCTATTGCTATCTACAGGATTATTCAGCTCTGTTTGACCAGGCGACTAAAACACAGGACTAACCACAAAGAAGTGGGATCATTAGACTAGCCCCATGTTTGGCTGGAAGAGCCCTTCGTGTATTCACACAAATTCTAGTGGTCAAATTGGGGATTTTTAATGCAATAAAAGAGGCAATTTTCCAGTGCTTTGACATAATCTCTTAGGCTAATAGGCAGAAGTTCTAGGCCAAGGCTTTTCAACCAGTGGTAGGGGTACCACCTGTGGTACATTGGCACCTGGCAGGTGGTACGTGACCATCCTAGAAAAGTGGTAGCGGGGGAGGGGAATGAGCTGAACCGGTGGCAGCACCGCACAAGCCTGAACGAGAGATGGCTGGAGCTGCAGGGCTGTCAGGGCTTAGCAGAAGCGCCAGGATCAGCGCTTCTTCGGGGCTGTCAGGGCTCAGTGGAAGCACCAGGATCAGCGCCAGGCTCCAGCTGGACTCGGCGCTGATCCTGGCACTTCTGCTGAGCCCAGAAGAAGTGCCGATCAGCTGGAATGTTGCAGCATCTCCAGGGTCTTGTGATTTACATTCATCAGATGCTTGGCAACTGATTCATATTTATGACGGTCCCAGTGTCCCATGTGAAGTGACCAAAACCTGCTGCAACCACCCAGCAGACGGGGGGAATAAAAACCAAACACCCCCACCCCACCCCCACAGCCAATCCTCAACAGAAATGCTCACAACAATGAAAACCTCGGACAGGAGGAAGAGCACCGCCGGGCGGGCAGGCAGGTGTCTTGCTCAGTTGTGGCTTGGGGGCACTTTTTTCAGTGCCATTATAACTTCAAACAGTCACTAAGCGAACTGTTGTAAGTCGAGGACTATCTGTACTTCATCACTTTTTTCCTTTTTTTTTGGTCATCAAGTTTTTGACACCTTGCTAGGCGACTGGTGGTACTCGGCTGTTGCCATATCCTAAAAGTGGTACAATGGGTGAAAAGGTTGAAAAGCCCTGCCCTAAAGGACATGTGACATATAGGTGTGGCTAGGCAGGGCTGCTGCTGGGCTGGCATGAGTCAGCCAAAAAGTAAAAAATGGAGAGAAAAAGTCAGATATGGGTTTTTTAATGACAAATATTCCACACATGTTCAAGTTGTGGTTGATGAAAGTAGGCATATAGTTTTATGGCTTTCTTATTTAGCCAGGGTTTTCAATTTGACTTAGTTAATGGCTGATATCAACATTTTAAAATTATACTATAATGACTTAGATTTTAAGGCCTTGACTGCATTATGAAATTGAAATAATTTCAATTATTACTTTGTCATAACAAAGAATATAAATAGGAATAATTCAATAAAGCAAATGAAATAAATTTAAACAAAAACATTACTTACTTACTTACTTACTTACTTACTTACTTACTTACTTACTTACTTACTTACTACATTTATCTGCTGGGATATGTAGCTTTTATGGAGCTGAAGTGTGCAAAATAAATATAATATACTCCCCATACCTAGTCACATGTAGTGAAGAGTGATAATAGAGGAAGAAGCATGATAATGTATTTTGGATTTACAATAAAATTTAATATGAGAAAAACACACCATAAGATCTGTGCTGAGCAATATTTTATTCCATTGGGATTATATATTCAAGAACATATTCTATCTTTCTGCTCTTGAAAGTGATGCTGAAGAGCTAAAAAATCTTTTTTCTCCCTTCCATCACATGAGATCAATATCTTCCAATTGCTTAACTTGGAAATCTAGAGAAAAATAACTTCAAATCTTTCATTCTCTTTGTCTGCTCTGGAAAAACTATTTCTGAGATAAAACTCTGCAATGCAGCAATGGTATATACGATGTTTGTTCTAACATACGTAGTCAAGTCAAGTAATGTTCATGATAACCCTACATGACACATCAATCATCAGTAACAGACAATTCAAAATCTACCTTTAGTTAGTTTAGTGTGCCTCATTAGCCAGTACATAGACATACATTCTTCCATTCTCTGTTCCTAATACTTAGTGACACGAGAACAGGACAAAGAATACTGAGGTAATGATTTGGCCAATGTGAACATTTTTTTTGTTTGTTAGAGGAAATTGTTTAAAGAATGCTGAGTATATATAAAGGTTAAACCCTTGTTTATACATAGGTTGGATATTTTTGCTCAAATGCCAATGAAATGAATGGCAACTACACAATAACCTGCACAAGAGTCCTTAATGGTTCATTGCCTCCTCAGTTGTTCATCTGATCATTTGATATTTGTCAGAGTTTGGCAGCAGCCTCCCTGAAATCACAGCCCTTCACGACTCTCATTATCCACAGCCAATGTGCATGTTGTCAGGGAATGACTGAAACTATAGTCCATAACATATGAAGACATCAGGTTGGGAAGCAAATGTTGTAATTGCGTGATATCTTAAAACTACATCCACAGATAAATACCTAAGTATTTCAAATTACAATTTGGGCAAATCTATTTTTCTATAAATAGGAACCTGCTTAGAAAAAAAGTTGTGATTTTTTTAAAAAAATGGACTCTGACAATTATTGTATCACAATTATAATCTATAACAAATCTAATGTCTATGAATCCTACATTACATGATTTGAGTACTTTCACAAAAACAGTATTTTATTTTTCATTCTGTAATGAAAGCTTTTGAATGTTGCAAGTAGTTGATGGACAAAATTAACAGTGTTGATGGGTACACTGTTGGAAGACTTGAAGGAACTGGTTTGGGACAGATCGTCAAGGAATACACTAAGAGTTGATACGAACTTGATGCCACATAATCAGCCAACTAATGATGAACACAATTATTAGAAGCAGTACTGAATAGGAAGCATTTTTCTTTAATTTATATATTTAAACCTTCCTCTTCAAAACTCTAATATAGAGTTTTGCAAACAATAGACCTTTGCAACAATATATAGAACCACAAAAATACATATAAATAGCAGAGATAGTGTTAATTTAAAAATTCTTGAAAAACCAAGAAATACGTATGGATTTAGTTGAAACAGAACATAGAGGTATCTAGAAAAGCATCATAAGCCTTCTGGTTTATCTCTGACACACAAACACTGCAATTACACTTTTTTGTGGAAAGTGGAAAAATAGCACCATTCCTTGCAACTATAAACTGTAGACAAAGAGCAAGCCACATATAAGAATTAACATAACTTAGAATGTGGCTATATTAAATTTGGAACAAGTGTACCTGTCTGATTTGATATTTGAAAACGTCACTCTTTGTCTGCATAATGGAAATATCTTTGACCCAGTGACTGATGAATGAGATAACAAATACTGTATAGTCCCGTTACTGTGAGGAAATGATGCTGTAATGCATTTAAATTACCGGTAGTAAGAGCTGCTGGCATGTCTTGTAGGTGAAACCAACTCAAGGTTAAGTCATTTCTACATACCTTGAAAATATTGGGTTGATTTCCCCTTTTCCCTTTTCCCCACTGCCAAATAAAAAAATCTTTATATATTAATGGGGCGGAAGATTCATATTTGAGCTGAATGCTAGTGAATGAAGGTCTGTTTTCTTCCATAGGAAGTTAACAGGGCAATATCTAAAACAATGAATGTGAAATCAATCCAAAGAAATGAATGGCACATGAATAGCCAACATGGATTTATTTTAACCAGATTGTTTCTGTCCAATCTTATTTCCTTGTTTTGTTCCCCTGATCTACATACTATTTATTGGTCCCTAGAATTCTTAGAATATGTTTCTGAGGAAAAATACTTAACCAGGATCACATAATACAGGCTGATGCTTTAATGATGAATAGAAGGCAATGTCTAAAGGTAATCCACTCAAAGGTGGCAAGTGCAAACATGTCTTCAGATCATTGATTAAAGGGAGCGATGTATTTATCTTTCCAATGCTGTAATATCAATCTTGGCCAAAGTAAGGATATGGAGAATCCATTTACCATATCTGGTTGTCAAACTCATGAACTAATATCTAGTTCAAGAGAATATTAGTCTCTGAAAATTTTATCTTTTGAGGCACAATTATATTTATCTAATCCACTAATTTATCCCAAAACTTAGTAAATATAGGATATCATAAAAACAGAAGTATTATCCTTATTGCCTCTCCTACAAAATGCTATTTTTGACAATCCTTTTCTTTAAATATGTAACAGAGTTCAATAAATTATAAATATTAATTTTTGATCTATATATTGTAATTTGAGGTCGATCGACACTCTCTATGTAGAAGTTAAGACATTCACTGATTGTCCAGACAATAAAGGACCTCTAATTATCAGCCAATCTGATAATTCTGTCACAAAAGTAGACGCTTTCTTATCTTCATATTGAAGTTTTCTTGATACAAATTTCTTGGGGAGACATGTATATGTTTTCTTAGTCCATGGTTTTGAACCTACTTAATTTGATCCAGAATTTAGGAACTAGTTGATCTGATACTACCTGAGTACATTCATACACACATTTCCATAAAAGGTGATGCCCTAAAGATGTATCCTACCTTTTATTTAATCTGAATAGATTTAGGTTGATGCTGCTATTCACAGGCTCAGACCAGGAGAAGAATATAATTGCCTACAAAAATATGTGGGTAAGCAATGTACAGATTTCTGGATGATTTCATATAGACCGAGAATGAAAAGGCAACTATGGTTGTATTTCTTGCTCCTTGGGCATTTTCTGGGATGCACTAATCAAATAGACAAGTAGAAAAATGGTTATTCAGCTTTTAATTGGACATTCTGAAAGGTTCAGGCCAATCAACTAATTAATTCTCTTGATTAAGGATCATTAGGATTACTCACTAGCACTTTGTTATCTTCTTGTTAAAATCTGGCCAGATATGTTGATTTATCTACATACTGTGCCTTTTGTAGCAGCAAGAAAAATTGTGAGATTTGTACTCACACAAATCAGAGGACTCTCCAGTGTTAACAGTGTTCTTTTTGGTTTTCAGTGAGATTAAAACCCTAGTAGCATCATAATGCCCATAATCCTAATATTGTCAAAGCCAAGAGAAAACAAACTGGGAAAGAGGATTTAAAAGACAGCTGAAACAAATACAGCAAATCCCTTTAATAAGAACTTCTTAAATACAAAGATTCTGGTTTAGGTATCTCCTGATAATGCCAGGAAGCCATGCCCAGAATTGAAGATATAAAATTAAGCATTGCAATATTGACAAATGATCTGCATTCACAAATTAAATCTAATTACTCAAAAGTCAATCTATTTAAACTTTACAGAATAAGCCTGATCTAGCCTTGATGCTAAATTGTGTTTAATCTCACTCTTAATCATATTTTCCCATTTGCTCATTTATATCATTTATTTCTGTAATCATCTCTAATTCAATAAAAAGATGTAATAGAGGAATGTGCAGAACATGGCATTCATTAAAATGAAAAGTATCTTTTTCTGAAGAAAAATAACACCCAACGGCAGTTCTAAACTATAGTACAAAATCAAATAATTTAAAGATAACTGGAGTGGCTCTTGTGATAGAAGAAAGCTGTCAAAGTCATATGCTTTGAAATATTTCAGAAAATATTTCAGAAAACCCTACAAAGTCAATTACAGGGGAAATGGGGTGAAATCCAAACTGAAGTTTTCAAAAGAATATTCTTCAAAAAACGTATTTCCAAACTTATGTTTGGAAAGAAAACAATAATGGAACAGTCAATATAATGTCTCCAAGAGTCCACTCCATCATTTTAAACTTTAATAAAATTGACAGCCAATATTCTAACATTATCTGAAGTATCCAATAAACATGAACAAAATTCTTTTCTTGAATTTGCCTCATCTCAAGATAGTAAGTTACAAGACCCTTAACCATTGAGTAGTTAATATTAATTCATATAAGTATTCCAAATTTATTCCAAAGTTTGCAAGTAGCACCCACCTTAATAGTGCTCTTTAATTGTGTTTAAACATTATTTAGAAGACTACAAACACGTTAGAACATACATGTAAGAGTGATTAAAATAAACTCAAATAAAATGGGAAAGAAAGGAGAAAGAAAAAAGACCCATCTCATATTAATATAAAACTAATTACATGCTTTAAAAAATGGCTTCTTAGCCTTTTGTTGTAGTATCTATTTTAATAAATAATGATGAGGAGTTTTGAATGGTGCTAATGTATCTGCCCGAAAGTATAAAATCAAAAAATCGGTGTTTCTCACATTTAGAAAATCCAAACTCCACTTGCAATAATTCACATGGTTTAAAAAAACTTCATAACATCTTCTAAATATACCTTGCAGCATTTAATGCTGGACATTCTGTAAATTATGACTAAAAGAGACGGCAAACTCTTGGAGAGATATCAAAGGAGTCACATAAACATTTTCTTAAAAACTTCATGCATACACTTCTCTCACTTTATTAATATCCAAGATTTATAACCTGGACATTCTGTCCTATAAATAAACAAGAGGACAATATTATACAATTCATTTTAAATAACTCCTTTCTTTTTCTTAGAGGCTTTTGTTTTTGCAAGCATTAGTATCTACTGTAGGCCACCTGTCACTCCCAGCTTGAGTAAGTTTCATTAGGATAGGAATGGGGGAAAAAAGATTTCCAATAATTTACCAATATTTAGAAGTATTTTTCCAAGTTCTATTGAATTCTATCACTCAGTATCCAACAACATTCACTGTGTTTCTTTTTCTGCTATTGATTTCTATTGTGTTGTTGAACTCATGCTACAACACCTGCAATATTCATTGTCAATACTTACGGTACTTTTATTCCATCAGATGATCCACACAGGACAGATCAAGAATCCAAAACCAATCTTCCTTAGCTAGGGCCTCTAATATATGTGCCCTAGTATTTATCTAAATTTTAATTTCTCTGCTTGTAATCCATATAATTTACTGGAAGCATCACACTACCAGAAACTATGGCACTCACTATAAACCTTTTTACAACCTGCACAAGAAATGACTAAATGTTGGAAATTAATTTAAGCAGTTTTTGTTATTAATTGCCCAGTCTCGACAAACTGCAATTTTCCAGCAGAATCCCCAACTTCTGGATGTAGGTTTGATGTATCCATAAAAAACTGAAATGGTATCAAAATGGCAGTATGTATATCTTGATGTCATTGGGCAAAGGACACAGTTTAGTACTTGTGTTGTGATGTCTGACTCAACACATAAATCATGACAGCGCATTGCACATTGCCTATCCCTCCACATGTTCTTCTTTCTTGCATGTTGGACCCCTTGAAAATAGGACTCTGCCAGTGAAGTGGTGACCACAATAACCATAGAAAAGGGTAGGTAAATCGAATATAGCTAATTCTGAATTGCTCTTACAGGTAACCTTTTCAGCTTATCTATATGAGTGACAAGCGATAAACCAAGAGTTGTATGATGGCAAGATGAGTGGCAAATAAATTTTATAAATAAATAAGCATACACAAGAGTTTGTAGTACAAACAGCGTGGTTAATTGAATGCCAATGTATTTCTTATAGAATGCTTGAAGCAGGAAAAGCAGACAATTCTCAGAGAAATTAAACATTTTAAGTCTCTCCCATAGATATCTATATGCATAAGAGGCAAAGTTTGCATCATGACATCACAACACAAGTTTTGTCATTTTGTAAAACCTTCTGGTTACTATGACTTCGTAAACTTTCTATTCTGTAGTTTCAACAGCCAATCACAGGTTACTGATGCATGTACTGATGCAAGTATCAGCACATCAACAATTTCTAAACTATCTTCAATCTCTTCAGACATTAAGGGTAATGATATACTTGTGCTGGAGTTTGAATTCAGCAGATTAGGGGATGCACTTCTGAATATACACAGAATGCTGAAAACATATTGAGTCATTGAGAAAAAATTAAGTTTCCCATTGAGAAAGTACAATGCTCATAATATAGTTGTCATAGCTCTTAAATATCATTTTCAGCTACCCATTAATGAATGCTGATAGATATTTATTATTATTTGAAGTAAAAAATAATTTATTAATAAAATAGAAAGCCATTACCTTCATCTAAATTGTATCTTGAAGAGAGGTGAAAAGGTCCAGATATTGAGATTAATGCCAATTCTTCGGCAGAAGAAAGAATTTGGTTCCACATGCCAGTGGGTCTAACAGCTGAGGCCTTCCAGGCATGGTGGAGCAGAGAGAAGGCCAATGGGGAGGGAGGGAGAAGGCCAGGCTTCTGGGTGAGAAAAGTGGCCCACACACTGCTGGGCCGATCCAGCTGAGGCCTTCCAGCATCGGGGAAGCAGGATACGACCTTTGAGACATAATAGGATTAACCCATCACCATCAAAATACCAGAAAAACACACTCAGACTCAGGTCAAAGTTCATGCCACAGAAACCACTCCAAGCAAAAGGCTCCAGAGGATATAAAACCCCACTCCCTACGTGTGTTCAGCCCTTTTTTCCTCTTTCCTGCCAAGGCTGTAATTGCTAATCCCACCCATTCCATATTGGACTTCAACTGATGCATTAGCCAAAGGCCAATTAAATTAGCAGTGCCATAAAAGTGCTCCATTGTGATGATGTTCAAAAATGGTTTTCAAAGTTGTTAAGAAAAAATAATGTGTTTTAATTTATCCTTCACATCATGAATCCTTGAAATGATTTACAATACAATCACAAAAACAAAATAAGGTACAGAAAAAGAAAAAGAAAATAAGAAAAACAAAACAAAGGACAGATATTATAACAGGCTGCTCCCTAAGATCAAAGAACAACATTAATTTAAAAGTGCTGTAATTGCCTTACTTTGGTCATTTTCTTCAGGTTATGTATTGAATTACCTCATCAGAAAAAGGATTTATTTTCTACTTTTTAAAAATATTTTTCACAGGGATCAGTATTCATAAATGTATAATAAAACATGGTAAAAAGCGCTGAAAAGAAATATATCTGGTAACAAGTTGGATAGAAAACTGTATCTGTAATAGTAATTTGTCTGTTTGACCTTAATCAAACGTGTATCACTTAATCAGCATTCTGCCCTGTGCACAATATCCATTGTGCCTAAGATAAATGCTAAACTTGATCTTTCACCTATAAACCTTTGGTTTATTTCTTTGTCCTTTTGGTCTTTGCAAATGATACTTGTCTATTTATTAGAGTATGGTCTACAATTTTGTCTACAGTTTGATATAGTAATTAAGGCACCAGGCTAGAAGCTGGAAGGTTGTCAGTTGTAGTCCCACCTTAGATACAAAGCCAACTAGGTGACACTGGGCCAACCACTATCTCTTAGTCCTGGCAATGGCAAACCACTTCCAAAACTTTACCCAGAAAATTGCAGGAACTTGTCCAGGCAGCCGCCAGGAGTCAACAGTAGCTAAAAGACACTGAACAAACCAACCCAATTATAGCCTTGTAATTTCCATGTACTCCTCCCTTTCGTATATACACAGAAATAAAGCTGAAAAAGAATCAATTCTGCATCATTTCTGGGTGTTTTGAAGTGTTGTAAGGAAATGTTGGAAACTGTGTCCAAAGGTAGACACGGACACTGTTTCCTTGATGCCTGTCTAGCTGACTGCCTAATCTTGGAAGTTAACCAGGCTTGACTTTCAATTTGGATGTTCTGGAAATTCCAGTGTTGTTGACAGGAATAAAAACATTTTGGAAGAAGACATACGTAAGTAAATCATTTCTGTTGCTTTGCCAAGGAATTGCATAGATCACTGCATGAAGTCTCTTATTAATTCTTCATTGCAGAATTTAGTACCTACGTGTCTCTCAGTATGTTGGCCATACTGATTAAAGTTGAATATTTTAATTCAGAACATTTGGATAGTACTGAGCTGGCAATGCTTCTTCATGTAGTGTTGCAGTAGTTTAATTAATGAAGAGCTATCCTTTATCTAATAATGGGAAAAAATATTCAGACCTGTCATCTACTGAAATGAAACAGCCCATCTGAACGCAGAGGTGTAAAGAAGAGATGTCAAACTGGTGGCCCATAGGCTGGATGCGTCACACATAGGCCATGGCCACCCCGGCTCTGCAAAGGCAAAAAATGTTGCGATACATCACGATAGGTCATGTGACACAATCGAGTTTGACACCCATGGTGTAAAGCATACCATACAGAGATCCTGCATTGTGTATTGATTGATTACAGTACCATTTTACTGGAATAAATTTTTATGGGAATATCCCAGTTATTATACACAAACTGCAAGAAAAATATTGTTCTTCTTAATTGAGAGATGTTTGTTTGGGTTTTTTGCCTGCTCGGTTTCTACCTATTTCTAAACTTGTTCATTAACTTTGTATCCTATGTATCTATAGCTCATAGAATTTGACCTATGGATACTATTTTAGTTATAGTAACTTTCATGATTCAAATACCTAAATGATATAAATGTAGAATTATGATTACTAAAATATCCAAGCAAATTATTTCAGTTATATTACTTTGTGTATCGTTAATGTTTTTGAAGATAAAGATGAAGTCATGATAATTCATCATCTAAGTCAGATTACTTTCAACTATCTTCTATTTATATTAAATTTTGATTTATGTGAGTTAAATTCCTCCACTCTATTTACTGGAAAATATGTTATCTTTATAATCAAAATGCATTAGAAAAGTTATAAGAGCGGCAGATGTTTGTGACTTCCAGATGTTAATTAGATACTTTTTTGTAGTTTGGATGAATCCTCACATGGACCTGTGCGTAGACCAGGGAAATCTTTCCAGAAGCATGATGATTATCTACAGCTTTTAGAAAGAAATTTAGAAAGTTCTCTGTGTCTGAAACAGAAGGCAAATTGTTGTGGCCGTCATCTCCTATAAACATTCCAGAGCAGTTCTGCAGTTACATATGAAGGGATAAAGGAAGAGGGAAATGTTTGAATTCTGATTTTTTTGCTTTGAAAAAAAAATCAAAGCGATCTTCTGAGCCATATGAAGACAGGAAGTGACCAATGATTCCAGGACACAGTCTATTTGTAATATGCCTATTATGCATTTTGGTTGTAAAGCTGAAAAACAACTGCAGATGAAGCCTTTGCTGTGAGCAAGGGTTTATATTGCAGCTGAAACACATTACTTTGGTTCTCAAGAGAAGGATTGCATGCCATAAGAATGGCCTAAATTCCTTGCAGGGCACAGCAAGACATTCTCTTAATTGTCTCATCTGGAACATATGCATGTACCTCTGGAATAATATTAGTGGAGATGAAATATAAACAGTACATGTTGCTTGGACACAACTTAGTAATAAAACAGTAATGGAGTTTTAAAAAAATGCAAGTATATCTTCTTGTGTGGTCATAAATGGATGAAAAGTAGATTTTGGTGCACAGTAGAATGAAAAACTTTGGCCACCTAATGAGAAGGAAGGACTCACTGGAAAAGAGCCTAATGCTGGGAAAGATTGAGGGCAATAGAAGAAGGGGACGACAGAGAATGAGGTGGTTGGATGGAGTCACTGAAGCAGTAGGCGTGAGCTTAAATGGACTTCAGAAGATGGTAGAGGACAGGAAGGCCTGGAGGAACGTTGTCCATGGGGTCGCGATGGGTCGGACACGACTTCGCAACTAACAACAACAGCAGAAAGAAAAACTATATATGTATACTTATTCATTATTTAGAACATGGTTGCCTTACCTTTCTAAATCCCATCAATGGGTGAACCAGAACAACCAATGCAAATCAAAGTAGCATAGCAGTAAAATGTAATCCTGGAATTGGGAAAATCCAAGTTCAAATCTGAATCCTGTAGCTCAATAGATGATTTTTGATTAGACACCCTTTCTTAGCTCAATTTACTTGACAAGTTATAATAAACCTGCAGATAAAATAAGGAAATCACTTATGTTTTTTTATCCTGCAAGTCAAAGAGAGCGTGCAAGGGTGCACAAGAAGAATGGTGTGGGTTGGGAGGTATGCCCGAGAGACTGCCTGGGTGTGTGAGAGGGTGTGTGTAAAGATTGGTGCATGGAAATGCACAAATGGCTTGCACAGTATGAATATAGGTGACTGGGGAAGGGTGTACAGATGGGAAGACTTACCTCAGCAGCGTGTAACCTTCTCTGCCAGCTTCCCCATTAACTTGCTAAAGAAACTGGCATGGAAGTTTGCAAATAGCAATTGTGTGACTGCAAGCTTCTATAACAGAATACAAGTGCAAAATGGTTGCCAAGTGCCCAGATTATATTCACGTGGCAAGGGGTTGCTGTGACATCTGGAACTTTGAGGACAGGTCATAACCACCATTTTCAATCTCGCATAACCACCATTTGTTCAAAACTTTGTAACTTTGAATGGTAATTGAACAAATGTTTGTAGGTTGAGGATTACCTGCAGCTAATGCATTATTAACCAGCACAAAAACAGCTTTTAACAACATTTAAACCAGTCCAATAAGGATACATTTTACAAAACATAAGTCAAACCCACTGACTCCCAGTTAAATCAAAACTACAATTAATGTGACTATGAAGGTTATATAAATACAGTAGCAGAAAAGCAAAATCTAAAAAGTTAGATTAACTAAAGTAATCAAAAGTATAGAATACAGAAAGTGCATTGGTTTAATTTCACAGAATCGGGTGGAAAAGATAACGGAGAAGGAAAAATGGGAAAGGAACAATGGAAAGTATGAGGAATCTCAGCAAATCCTCAGGACAAATCTGAAGTAAAAGTAAAGTATGAATACTTACCAGCACTTATTCAAGATATGAGTTAGTATAAACTTTTACAAAATTCTTTCTGGGATGTTTTTCAGTTCATGAGTGACTCCAAGACAAAACTGGAAATACAATTATAGAACAGACACATCACTCTTTATCAAGAATGAAAGCAAGTCTCTAATTAAATGTTCTTTCTGCTTGCTGGTAAGGATTGGTGTAATGCAAACTTATCTGGGAATAAAACCTATTTAATCCACAGAACTTCCTGTCTGGTAGTCATGTAGAAAAATAACACTGCACTAGTTAATTTTCCTGTACCTAGAATCTCTCATCAGACTAATAAGAACATTGTGTATCTGCTGATTTGAAAGATCTAAAATTAGCAGGGAGAGTGAAAATATACAAAATTAACAGGACTGAATAACTCACTCTTAATTTAAGCCTATAAGAAAAAATAATTTAAATTTAAAAAATCAAATCAGATTTAATTATCTGCTGGTAACTATAACAGAATTGAACTAAAGACCAGGCAAATATTTTGTTTGCTGATGCCCTTAGAAATGCTCAAATATACAGTATATCTGATTTATGCCTTGCCTGTATTAGAATTAATTTGCTTGAAAATTGCAAGAGAGAAAAG
>NW_015387969.1:394580-463719 GCF_001527695.2 Protobothrops mucrosquamatus | reverse complement strand
GCATAGGTTTATTTCCTATTATGATTCCTAGTAATATTACTTGTAAGGACTGTATTACAGTATATTTATATAATGTTACTAACTTGCTGAGCGCTAAATAGAACACCTAAAAGTTCCAATGAGGCATTTCCACCAATTTTAGTATCAGTCTTAAGAAGTGAATAGAGAAAAGCTATTACTAAGATTCTGGTCCCTCCTTAACATGTAGTCCTGAATGTGTGACAGAAATTGTGGTATATATACACAGAGTATGGTTTATAAACTGAAATTGTATTGTCCCAGAAAGCTCAGGTCTTTTTACCTGGTGTGCAGGCCCAATGAACCAATCAAATGGATGGAAAGGAAAACTTTTATTTGCAATCAAAAGTGTTACCTGAAAGCAACTCCAAATGGGCAAACCTCAGCTTGGAATGGACCCTCTTTTATATTCTTTTGATTCATACATTGTCACGAGCCAATTATGGAAACTCACAACATTATAAACCAATTATTAAAAGCAACATCATGCATACATCTTTAGTAGTCATGATTACACAATTTAGCTAAAAGTTACACTCCCTTTACTAAAACATTGTTAAGCAACTTTATACTAGGATGTAGTCATCACCTTTAATTGTCATGCATTCCTGAAGAGAGCACTTAACAGATGGTTCTGCTCTAGTGATGTTATTTCTGCTTATCAAACAGTTCAAATTCCTTCCAATAAACTGAAGACATTATGGCTTTTTCTAAGTGCTAAATAATAAGAAATACTTCAGTATATGAGTAGCAAATTGTTTATCAATACTTAAATAAAATTGGGAAAGAAATTGGATGAAATTAAATGGATTCTGCTACCTTATTAGTTGTTCTCCCTACGCTATATTGTAAGAAGTTCCATTGCAGTGATTTTGGCTTAATTCTGAATGTATACAAATAATTAATTAGACTAGATTATCAGTTAACTAAGCAGACCAGATCAGAAAGAAAGGAAATGGACCAGTTGAAAAAAGAAACCTCGACTAGTGATACAAATGGGCATCCATTTGTTAAGAATGTGTTCTATAGTATTTACTTCTGGATCTTTAAGTTGTAGCTGTTTTACCTGGCTTTCCAAAAAGCTAATGCCAGATGGAAGAAATCTCTTTCTTTAATTTATAATGCTTTTTAGAATGTTATATCCATATATAGAAGGCCTTCATGGTAGTAAAAGAAGATAATCTGCCAATATACATACATAAATGCAAAGGCAGTGGAATGCTTCTATAGGCCAAATCATGAGTGAGAATAGAGAAAAAAATCTACAAATGTCTCAGCTTAAGGAAAAGTACAGATGGTCCCCCCTCCCCCGTTGATTAACAACCTATCTAATGTGTATTTATGTGTTTAGAATAGAGAAGTGATATCCACATTCTTTTGTTTGAGCCAAGAAGTGTTCCTGCCATAATATAAGCATACCAGTTATTATCCTCTGAAGTGAAGAGCAGAAATCTCACAAACAGGGCTTATGTCTATATACTGAATTCCTAAGGTTTGGCATCCACAAATCCATTCCCTGTAAATTTGAATGTGTAAATAAAGGAAATGTATTTATGCTCCTGAAGTTATGGAACTGCAAATATTTAAAAGAAACTATACAGATTTTTCCCCAGGGGGATGTCAAAATTCAGTTTTTCAGTCAGTTTTTGCTAGCTTTGTTTTAAAAACATTCTAAACTTCTTCTTTTTTTTAAAAAAAGGCTAGGCACTGAAAATATTTGGGAAAATATAACACTTGAACTTTTTTATACAGTATTCAGAAATGAAGAGTGCACATCACTTCAGCTATTTATTGATTCTTTATAAGTTAATAGCTAAATTATTAAAAATGTTTGTAAGAGCTGATTTCCACCTTGCCAATCCTACTTTTCTAATCTTACAAATATGTAGGTGATTATAGATTGGGCATAATGTGTGATTTAACCAATTGTTTTTAATTGACGGATTTCTCTATTGGCATCCCAGGAATAATTCTTGACTAGATTTCTTACACAAACTTTTTATGTTTGTATATTTTTAATATAGTTTTAATATATTAAATGTTAAGGTTGGTTCAACTTGTAATGGGAAATGCTACTTGCAAGCCATTTTTATTTTATAATTGCTAACATATATATTTTTAGTGAGATATTCAGCAGTAAAACTAAATGATAAACAACTGATGAACAATTGAAGAGAAAAGAAGCAAGCTTTTCAAGCTCAAATTACATTGCAAATGGCCTAGAGGGACATTATGGGACATGCTTCCTCACAGTTGAATATTTTCTCCTTATTTATTTTTGGTGGGTAATAACCTTTTCAAAGAATATTTATTTCCTCCACTGACACATTGTTATTCTGTAAAAGGATTTAGAACACGTGGTTGGAGAAAATGTTAGATCATTAAATTGTCTTGTTTTATGTTCATTAGTTACTGGATAAGCGAGAGTTTGATGAATTGCTAGTTTATTTTATTGAACTAGCAGCTTATAATTATGTTTTATTTAGATTATGACCCATGACTGGCAACTACACCAGCCTACACAATGTGTTTGTGTATGCGCATGTGTATAAATGAGATCAAGAGAATGAAGCAACCCAGACCCAGCATAATTTTAAATGTTTGCTAATTTCTTTGCATTAGTGTAATATAATAAGTAAATGGCTGAAGGCTGTGGTGCCCTTTGGACTCATAAGAACGTTTTTTTCAGATATCTTATGGGTTTTTTTAACATTGTCAGCCATTTTGTAATACCTATCTGCATTCATCTTGAATAAAAATATTACCATCTCAGCCTTAAAAACGAACTTATAAACAATTTTGGATAGATATTATGTAGAGAAATGGAGTGTTTTTGTTTCTTTTCTAGCATTTTTTCTTGATAAAATAATATGCAATTAAGTTCTCCAGCTTTATGTTTGAAATTATTTAATATGCAATTAAGCTGGAGAACTTAATTGCATATTATTTTGATTAATTAATTAGATAAAACAAGAAAAGATTCCGTGTTTAGTTCATATCAGTGAGTCTTACATACCAAGGCCCCTTTTCCAGCATGAATTCAGCTGATTTGCTTCTCTCAGTGAAAGATAATAAGGGCAGAATTTGACTCCAAAGAAGGATGAGAAGAGTTGTGTGAAAACTGGGATTAGGATACAGCCCAAAATAGAGTGGATCATCACATTTCAGGCATGGTGTTCCTAATTCAATTGACCAGAAGAACTTATTTAATTTAATTATTATTTATTAATTATACTGAAACTATTACAAGACAAAAATAAATAGAAAGAAACTAACAATTTAAAAAATCAGTATTTAATAGAATATATAACTATTCAAATAGCAATATGAATTCTAAGTTTATGGATCAGGATAAGACCCAAATTCTCCATATAGCAAATTCTGAATAGAATTTAGCAATCTTCCTGGTTCACACAGAAGAAAGTTAGCGTAAAGCAGTGGTTCTCAACCTTTTTAATGCCGCGACCCCAACCGGTCGTAAGTCGAGGACTAAACCGGTCGTAAGTCGAGGACTACCAAACCAGTCGTAAGTCGAGGACTTTCCCTGCCCGGGAGCGCCACGCATGCGTGGTTCCACCCCCTGCACCGGCCGAGGCGTAGCTGGCAAGTGGCAGAGACGGAGCAGGCCGACCACCAGCTGGCCCAGCCCAAGGGAGGTAAGGCACCCGCTGGAAAAGGGAAACAAAAATGGCGGACAAAAAAAATGGCAGACAAAAAAAATGGCGGACAGCCTTGCTTGGCGACCCCCATGAAATGGTCGATCGACCCCAAATGGGGTCCCGACCCACAGGTTGAGAACCACTGGCGTAAAGCATTGTTTTTCTCATCCAGCAGAATCAAGCAGTTAATGCTAGGACATTATCAAGACAGAGTGTCAAGACAAATGAGATGGCACAATGTAGAATAACATGGAACATTAACTAATCCCTTCTACTCTAACAGTAGTAGTGGGCTAACTTTGATCTTTCTACCATGTTTTCCTGAAAATAAGACCCAACTGGAAAATAAGCCCTAGCATGATTTTTCAGGATGCTGGTAATATAAGCCCTATCCCCAAAATAAGCCCCAGTTAAGATTGTCAGCCAGATGCATTTAGTACTATATTTCCCCTAAAATAAGACCTAACCGGAAAATAAGCCCTAATGCATCTTTTGGAGCAAACATTAATATAAGACCCAGTCTTATTTTCGAGGAAGCACAGTATAAAACAAGAGTTGAGCACTTAGTGCTTAACCAGAGAAAAATGAACCTGCTTCATGCATCACACCTATATGCATCACACCTGCATCATTCATGCCTTAGCTCAGTGCTTCTCAATCTGTGGTCCGAGGACCCTTCGTGGGCTGTGATGTCATCCCAGGGGTCCGCGAAATCTTGAAGAAATGTTATGATTTAAATCTTGAGTTAAGTCTTGGGGATCTGTGGCCACAAACAGTATTTAAAGGGGGCCATGGTGAAGAAAAGGTTGAGAACCACTGCCTTAGCTTATTTAGTCAAATCACCTATTTTAATAAACCACTATTGGCTGTATTTGGGTAATATGCTAAATCTGGAGTCACCAACTCCACTGAGCCAGTGGACATATTTGGAATTTTGAAAGCATGCTATAAGCACTTTATTAAAGTTGTTGCCATGGTGAACATGACCAATCACTTGTACCTGAAAACTCTGTTACATCTTTCTGTTTTCTCTGCATGCCTCTATTATTTCTATGAACTGGAGAAGACACACTTCTAACCAGAGCACTAGACTGTATCTCCTTTCATCTTTATTTTCTAAGAATACCTCTGGGGGATCCTAAAAGCTTTCTTGGAAATAAAGATGATTCAGCAGCTGACACTGTTCTTCCTGGCAAGATAACCTCTTGATTACATTTTTTTATTAAAGGAAATTAACAACCCTCTATAGAAAGCAATAAATGAGGTAGAGCAGGGGAGCAGTTCACAAGGAACATCTTGAACCAGTCACAAAGAGTTACAGAGTTACACATTGGCTTTGAAAAGCAAAATATTGACTGTTGGAAATTTCCATATTGCTTTTGACATTCCATGTTGCAATCTTGGAAAGTTGTGACAGCAAAACTGGATTCAAAGAGTCACACTACTATCATATTTTCTGTCTTTTTAAAAATAAAATTTCTATAGTTTTCAAGTAAAATGGTTTAGAAATAGGATTGCTGTTCTTCATTATCTGAATTCAATGGCCATTTGAACTGGTAAATCCTACATTTAATTTCATGCCCCCATCCATTACACCAGCTTTTTCAGTTTTTTAACATAATCTTTCTAGAATATGTTATTCTGCAGAAATGACCCCCTCATACAAGAACTTTCAATTTTCTTTTTTTTCCTGTTTCCTAGACCACTATTTTTCAAGTAATTATTCAACATGTTAAATATGCACTTCTGATCTTTGTTTTTAAAGAGTAAATTATATCTGAACACACAATATAAACAATCTGAAAGGGCACAGTTGGGGTTTTGTGAGAAAACACACAACTTTCCTTTTAATATTAGTAGGGATGTAGAAACTGTAGCCTGCAGTATATTTGAAGTCAGAATTGAGTATAAATGTTTAGAAACTAAAATATATTATGTGTATTTTGGCAAACTACTTATGAGAACATAATCTGGCTTGCTACCAGTGTGAAAAAAAACCTCTTTGTGGGTGTTTGAATAATTCTTTACTTTGTTGTGTCCTATTCCAGAATTTATACTGTGTGCTATTCAACTCATGCAAAGCATCTTGAGAATACTTCAAACAGGAGAAAGTGCTAAGTGCTACTTTGGTAAGTCCTTTTTTCTTTAAAGTCATTTACAGTTAACAATTGCAACCTAATTCTTTAGAAACAACTTTTGGCATTTCTATAGGGTTAATGTGTTCAGAAGTCTGGAACAATCTATGACTTTCCGCCTGATTTTGTGATTATTCACATTTGGAGAAAAAGCACTCCAAATGCTATATTAAATAAAAATTAAATGTCAGGACCTGAGAGTAATTTAAGTTGATTTCATAAGAGGTCATACTGTTGGAGCTTTCACACTGTATGTGTAATATTCGGTGAATTTGGAAAGTAACAAAGAACATCTGTCTTGTGACACCTCTCAGCAAAGTCCCAGCTGTCCTAATCACCTAATAGATGAGTTTGTGATCCATCATGTCCTATGCTTTCTTGTACAACGTATTTTTGTAGTACTAGTAAATAAATACATTGAATCAACTACATATTTGCCATTCAGTATTTGACATGCTTTATTACCTCCACTCAACTTTTCCATTCAGTGGCAATCAGTGATTTTAGTGTCTAGAATGTTCCCAGACCTTGTTTGAAAAGTTGAGCAGTGTGCACCTTTTGGCTTTCAACTGCACTTTCCATTCACATATCTTGACTTTTGAAGATTACTTTGCCTTCCATGGAAAAGGTTGCTCTACAAGCCTCCACACCAGGATGTGGATGTGTATCAGAAATTATTGTCCTTTCTCCTCCACTTCATTCAGCAGCAGAAATGGATATTTTAGCACTCGAGGTTATTTGCCCAGATAGCATCTAAGTCAGTGGTTCTCAACCTGTGGGTTGGGACCCCATTTGGGGTCGATTGACCATTTCACGGGGGTCGCCAAGCAAGGCTGTCTGCCATTTTTTTGTCCTCCATTTTTTCCCCTTTTCCGGCGGGTGCCTTACCTCCCTTGGGCTGGGCCAGCTGGTGGTCGGTCTGCCGCTTGCCAGCTACGCCTCGGCCGGCGCAGGGGGCGGAACCATGCATGCACGGTGCTCCCGGGCAGGGAAAGTCCTTGACTTACGACCGGTTGGGTAGTCCTTGACTTACGACCGGTTTAGTCCTCGACTTACGACTGGTTGGGGTCACGGCATTAAAAAGGTTGAGAACCACTGATCTAAGTGTTCTTTTGCTTGAGCTCAATATTTGCAAAGTCCCAGTTCTGCCTTCTTCCTATTTTGTTCCTCTCATGGTTTAACTTTGCTTTCGATCTCAGTAATGAAGAGGTAATAACTACAAATGGTTTGTTCAAAATTTTAAGTAACTTTCACATGCCTTAACAGCAAATGTAAATGTTTTAGTCCATAAACACTGATATTTTAAGTTAATTGATCTTTGTTCTGTCACTGCAGAGCACAGCTATATTTTTATTAACTTCAGCATGGAGAGGTTAGATTTTATTGAGATCCAGTTTGGTTTAAAGACTGTGAGTTCTAGTCCTGCCTCAGGCCTAAAAGCCAGCTGAGTAATATATATTTGCTGCCTTAAGTTACTTATAAAATAAAAAAGGAGGGATAAATATCTAATCAATACATTTTAATAACAAATTTAACAAGAAGTAATAGCAATGTGTGAAGAGCTACAAAAGCAGTAGGGAACATAATGGTATCTTATTTATATTTCTACCTCACATTTCAAGAGTTCGAAGCTGTGTACATTGTGCTCTTGCCTCCTGTTTTTCTCCAAAACAGCCCAATGAGATGGATTGGTCTGAGCATATGCAACTGGCCCCCAAATGACTCATTGTGCTTGTGTGATTGTGGATGGGTCAGAACCTGGACTCTCTGGTGAATTAAACATGATTCCAAACTAGTAAATAAATTCCAAAATAACATTTGGAATTTATTCTGTGAAATATATCTTGAAAGTGTTTTCAGTTCAATAACATACAAATTACTCACATCAATAATATACATCACATCAACGCTGGAACCACACAATATGTCAAATACACTTCTCTTTCCCTTGACCTCATGAAATGTTCTTCAAAATATTGTAATGCGCAATGTAGCATCTGGCAAAATAATTCAATTCTTCTTCAGTGACTCTTCTATCATTGAATGGAAAATTAGCTTTGATGTGAAAGTCCCTCTGTCAACTTCTTGAGAACACTTCCAAATCTTTCATCTGACCTCAGACTTCAAGCAAAATTTTGTCATTCTTCAGTTGATACATTATTTCATATGTATCAAGATTAACTCCTTGATTTTTTTCTTGCTTACTTTTATTCCAAGCTATCTGTTATGTGACAATACTAAACCACACGGAAATTTGCCATTATTATGTTTCTGGTTTTATTTATTTAAACAGTTTAGAAGCTGTCTGACTCCTAATGATTCTGGGAGGCTTACATTTAAATAAGCTATACCATAAAAGAAAAACCTGAAAACACACACACACACACACCTCTCTCCATTCAACAAGAGCTCCACCATTAACCTGATAAAGGGCCTGGGAGAATAGCTAGATTTTCAATAACTTCCTGAATGATATCTGAGCCGGAGCCATATGGATCTTTGTGGTATGCTGCTCCAGAAGGCTGGCGCCAAGATAGAAAAGGCCCACTTCTAGAACCCCACTTGATGATACTGCTTAATCAATGGGATCTGTCCTAATCTCCCCTGGATGGATAAAAACAGACAGAAACAGACATTCCCTCAAAAACAGTCTATTCCATAAAGGGCTTTATAGGTGATAATCAGCATCTTTCATTTCATTTTTATGCCATATTTCATTTCTTTTTGCTACTCTTTCTCACACATGCTGCTTGTCAAAACATTATCCTCCATAATGGCAACTGTGGTGTCAACTGTTTTCCCAGTTTACTGTTTGATGGGCTTCATTACCTCTAGAATTTCCCATTCTCTGGCCTTCGGTGGTTCTGAGGATTTTTTCAAATGTCAATTCAAAAATTCCCATTCTGAATCAACAGAGAGAAAACATATCTATCTCAGCTGGATGCCAACTGCAGCTTCCATATCATGCCCTAAGGCAGCCCTATGAGGCACATTACAATAATTTAGCTGAGTGGTGTTCAAGTCACCTTGATTTAGTTCAACTAAAGGAATCTTTTATTTTAGTGAAAATGTGAACCATGAGATGGTGCGTGTGGGTGTGGGGAGGGAATGCTAGCAATTTCTTTACGGTAATATTTGGTTAGTGTGGAGTACAAGGACTTTCTGTTGTTCAATATGTTCCAGTAACTTGGCCAAATACTGATTGAATTATTTCTTTGGAGACTGCTGTGACCACTTGCAGGCACAAAACCATTGATTCATTTGCTCTCAGCATATTCTCAATATTCTAAGAACAGCAGGAGAGAAAATGATTGGCCGGTATGCTTCAAACTACTTTGTAAGTAAAAAAAGGAAGAATAAAAATAATAACAGATGGAAGTGACTAAAGTTTGTGAAGAAAATGCTTTCTCGTTTCATTGTCTTTTTTTTTCTTTTGTACAATGTGGACTGAAAACTGAACCTTGATAAACACAGCAATTACCTTAGCAGAACTAAGCAAGCCATGCCTCTTTGACCTGTTAGCTTAGCTGTTCTCTTTCAGAATCCTATCTATCATCCTATGTAAAGCTATATACAGTAGTTCTGAAATCAATAGGAAAAAAGTAGTACATTCAAAGAAAATAAAAGTCAGTTGAAATATAAATGCAGTTAGGAAAGTTTTATTGTGTTTGTGCACTGTCAAGTAATAGTATATTACTATTCATTCATGCAGGTTCTTTCCTATGTTCTCTTGTTAGGTCATGGTTTAAAATTATAATGGCCTCCGCCACTAATCAGACCACAACAATAATTAAATAAATTTCTTTCTTTTCAGTCATTGATGATGAGGGGAAACAGGTCTTTCCAGAAGACATACAGAGCTTTCAAGGAGGGGGAGTTAATAGGATGATTCAATTGAAAGATCAGTTGTTAGCTAGTTAATTTAATATAAACTTTGCCTTTGATAATTATAATTATATTTGCAAACTAGTTGACATTATATATTTATTTGTTTGGCATGGTTCAGGTTCAAAGCAGTTTGAGAAGCACTCCTTTGAGCACCTTAATTGGTCTTAATTGGCTCCTATCTCAGAACTTGGTATCTTTAAACCAAGAAGATTTATACTATGGGCTGAGAGTTGCCATCAGAAGTATATTTTTCTGTTAGAGGTTTTAACATTACGAATATATTTAAGTCAAAGTCAATGGTACCTTGTCAAAGGCAAAAAACCTGGTCCCGCTGCACTTTGAGAATTTGCCCATCAGGAGATGGCCTGCCATGTGACCAGCATCTATATAGGACTGGTGTTGGATTATCTTGGCTTTCTTTCAAGCAAATTTAGTCTTTTTTCTTTTTGGTAAAAAATGTTTGCTGTTTAGGCACATGTTTTAATATGCTTTATTGTGCAAATAAGTGTTGAATTTAGAGCATGTGGTCATCCTTTCCAAGTTCAAAATACCATAACCTTATGGCTTTTTGCCTTCAGATCTTCTTTTGTAAGCTCTACAAAACACAGCTTTTAAAACTAGTCTACGAGATTTGGTGACCTCTTCTGCATAATATGTATACCTAATTTTTTTTCATTAAAATTATTTGCCTGTCAGTTTTCAATTTTACTATCTGTGATTTTCATATATAATGTAATATGATATATATTTAATAAAATATAATAATATATAATGTATAACATGAAGGAGCAAAATTCCTAACTAGCATCTAAATGTCACCAAGGGTAGGATGCTATCATATAACTTTGGAAAGGAAACTCCGTAAGCAGGAGGCCATTATTTTACTACTTGTCCTCTTGCATCTGATTCCTGCAATCCTTGACTTATAACCATTTGTTTAGTGACTGTTGAAGGTACAGCAGCACTGAAAAAAGTGACTTATAACCATTCCTCACACTTATTACTGTCGCGGCACCCACATGGTCACCTGATCAAAACTTGGATGCTTGGTAACTGGAATGTATTTACAACAAATGCAGCATCCAGAGATCACAGGATCATCTTTTGTGAACTTCCCAGCTAGCTTCTGACAAGCCAAGTCAATGGGGGGGGGGATGTCAGATTAACTTAATGACTGCATGATTCACTTAACAACTGCAGTGATTCTCTTAGCAACCATGGCAGAAAAAGGTCGTAAAATCAGGTGCAAGTCACACATTCTCTGAGGCTGCTTCAAAAACAAAGGCCTTGTGATCCGGAGCTGCCTCAGGTAGGCCGCAGAGGCCTGTCAACAGAAAGAGGACACTGCCTGAAGGTAAGTGGCATGTGGCAAATCCTGGGGTATCTTGGGAATAGTGTGTGGTGGCCTTTTTGAGTGGTAGTGGTGGTGCTAGAGGTGATGTTGGGGCCCTGGCCTCCACTTCTGGCCCATCTTGGTGCTGCTGCCGAGTATTGTTGTTCAGGGTGGCCTAAATGATGGTGGAGATAGATAACTGTTTCTCTTTTATTTGGGTATGTGCATGTGTGTGACACACCAGCAGAATCAAGTTGGGCATTTTCTGAATTTTTGGCACATTGAGCCCAAAAAGTTCACCACTGCTGCCCTACATGAAGAGTTTAGAGCTGCAATACAGGTAGTCCTCGACTTGTTTAGTGATTGTTTGAAGTTACAATGGCACTGAAAAAAGGGACTTATGAGCATTGTTCACACTGATGACCGTTGCAGCATCCCCATGGTCATGTGATTTACATTCGGATGCTTGACAACTGGTTCATATTTATGATGGTTGCAGTGTCCCGAGGGTCATGTGATCACCTTTTGCAACCTTCCGACAAGCAAAGTCATTGGGGAAGCCAGATTCATTTAACAACTGTGTTACTAATTTAACAGTTCCAGTGATTTACTTAACAAACATGGCAAGAAAAGTTGTAAAACGGGGCAAAATTCACTGAAAAAAAATTTCATTTAGCAACATAAATTTTGGGCTCAATTGTGGTCATAAGTCAAGGACTATCTGAAGTTAGGGTTGCTTCTTACTCTCCTCAGCATTGCTGTTTAACCCTCTTTCTTGGTTGAATCTCCTCCATTCTGGCCTGTCCAGTTTGTTCGAGTTTTTTGTTCCAATCTGTTCTTCAGTACTGGCTCCCTCGACCAAGAAACGGAGATGAGCACTGTCTCCTAGAGTGGACAGGACTGGATGGGGAAACCTTTACCTTTACATTTTACTCTTCTTGGCCCTTTATGCCAGGGTCAGCCTGGCCAAACTTTGGGAGTTTTCCTTACTGGTGAAACTGAGCAACTAAGCAGAAGGCTATAGGGAGATTTTGCATTCAGTTATGCCTTTCTAGCTTCTTGCTTTCTCTCAGATCACTTTCCTGTTTTCCTCTTTCAGAGAAAGAAAAATCTTCCCAGCTTTTCTTCCTTATTGTTGTTTCTCATTAGTGACACCTTTTCCCTTCCCCCCTCTTCTCATAGCTTCCTGTTGTCTGGCTTGATTCCCCCTGCCGCTTGTTTCTTCCATACTTCCTAAGATTCATTTCTACACCTCTATCTAATTTACTCCTGGACTCTGCTTGATCTCACGGCAGTTTATAATTCCTCCCCCCCCCCCCTGATTTTTATCTATTTCCTTTGCACCTCTGGGCATCTTTTTCCCTATGATACTCTTAATAACAGCAGAAATCTTCTAATTTATTGCCACTATAGAGACGTAGACCCTTTGCAACCAGAATCAACTTTGTTGAGACTAACTTGTACACTTCTATCCGTTTTAGGCTTTTAATTGCTAAACTCCAGTGCAAGTATTGGGTTGCACCAGCAAAATAATTCATTTTTATAAATATGCATGACTTCATTTCAAGCTATGGCTTTGAATTCATTAACCTACAAATAATATGCTATAAATATCATGCAGCAAATACGTGCAATGCATTTTAATATGATCTGTAAGAGCTAGTTCAGGCAAGATCTAGAGTACATTGCCTAAATACAAAACAATCTATCATTGTAACAAGAGACAGGGAGAATGTTCTGGATGCTGAAAGGAGAGACTTCAAGTGTATTGCCCTGCACAGATGGGAGAAAAAGGGGCAAAAATCCAAACTTTAATTTTACTATAAATGGAATATACATGTAATACACAACAGTCAATGGAAATCTTCTATAACAATTTCATTAGTTTTTCAATAAAGTCTACTTATCAGAGATTTGTATCCTTGAATGCCTGCACCTGCTTTTATTTCACTGAGAAAAGGCAGACATTATTGTTACTATGGAAGCCTTTTTATTTTTCAATTAATAGCTGTAGACAGAAGGGATTCTGCAGAATCTCAAATAAGACAATCAACGACGTTTAAACAATATTTCAAACCTCAAATAATTGAGCATGCTATCACAGAATGAAGGAAAGGAATGTTAGTTGGTTTTTCAGAAGGAATCCATGCAGATGTTCCTGAGCAAAAATTACTCAGTTAGGAAAATTGGCTTCTTGTCTCCAACTCTGCTACAATTGCTACTGACATTTTTCAGAATCCATTAAGTTTATATCATGACTTTACAAATGACCATAAATGTGATTGTGTGACTGCGGGGGGAGGGGGAACAAAGTGACCGATCGTAAGTCAAGGACAATAATATTAATCTGGAATACATTTATTATTGATAGTCATATTATGTTGGGGTTAGGCAGATTGATGATAATTGTTGGCTATGAAATCTAATAAGGTAATCTGTAGTGCTGAGTATAAGTTAATTTGCACAGGTGAACATATATGTAGAAACTGAATGGAAGCAGAAACATTAGAATTCAACTATTATGGCAATAGTTTCCTGAGACCCTTTCCCATTATGAGCCCTGGTGACGCAGTGGTTAGAATGCAGTATTGCAGGCTTACTCTACCCCCAGCCTGGAATTCAATTCTGGTGAGCACAAGGTTGACTCAGCCTTCTGTCCTTCTGACATCGGTAAATGAGGACCCAGAGGGTAATATGCTGACATTGTAAATTGTCCAATAAGTGCTGTAAAGCACTATGGTAAATAAGTACTATTATTATAGCTTTTACTGTTTTCTGTCTCTCCCTACTGGTTGCTGCTCTAGTAAATGGAAGGCAAGGTCAGTTAGGATGATCAAGATAGGCTCTAAATTCAATAAACTTATGAATGTATTTCCAATACAATATAGCCATTTTAGCCATAATCTTATTAGGGAAGGATCCTATATTCAGAGTCCTTAGAGTGCTAAACTCTGAGAAATGGGTTCGACTTTAGGTTATCCTGCCTCTCTTGTACTAGAGCTACTAGAATCTGTGTCTATATAGGTAATCCTCATTTAGTGGCCACAGTTGGGACTAGCAACTTGGCTCGTAAGCAAAATAGTTGCTAAGTGGAAAATCACAAGACTGCAGCTGTACTTTCCATCTCAAAACTGACGAGTAATCAATTTCACATCTTTGGCTTTTGTTTATCTGCTAATAATTCCTCCACCTTTTAGAATGCTCATCCTAGCATGAGATAATTAACAGAATGGAAATTAATATTTGTATTTACATTCATTAGAGAGGAAGATACTAGAAGGGAGATATTAGAAGGGAGAAAGCAGGCATACAAGCAGAAATGCACATCAAAATAAATGTATTGACAGCTGTGAGCACAAACAGCTAGTGTATTCTCCATTGTATGCCTACTTACTCTCTTCTAATTCCTTCCTCTCCAATCTCTCTGCTCTGCAGGTGGCAGGGGGAGGTACAGGACCATCCGTACTGACGGTAATGGTGTTCATGTATCTGACAGATGATGCAAAGATTGTAAATGGATCATATTTTTTTTCCAGCACTATTGCAACTTTGAGCAGTCACTGAATGTGTGGTTCATAAATGGAGACTATCTGTAAATTGGGACTACCCTATCTGGGTTGCCAAAATCAAGATAACCACTAGATGGAAGCAAGGCATTAGTATTGTCTGTATTTTCTGCTGCTATCTATGGTCATTATTTCTTATCCTGGATTTGATAGCATTTCTTTAATAAAAAAATGGCTGCATTCACTAGAAGATACGAAGCTGTGTTTTAATCACTGCCTATCTAAACGTTATTTTTTTATGTTTTAGTTTGGTACAATTTCTTTTTTCCCTCTGAACTGAAAGCTTATTTGCTTGCAAGCTGCATTCAAAATTCAAATTTCATAGTGCTGGGTAAATATATTTATAATGTTAAATTTATAGAAATGTTAGCCCTGTGTTCCTACAATATTATATTTTTATAGTGTCTCAACTGACTAATTTTAAGAAATAAAAATTCTTAAGAATTTTTCTTAAACCAGAGAAATATTTATGTTGTTTGCAATTGCCTCGATAAATTGATGTACATGGAATTACAATAATAATTCTCAAAAACAAAATATTGCCCTTTATAGATTACAAAGTGATTCTCATATGTTGTGTTGGGATTCCAATTCTCAGAATCTCCAACCAACACAGCCAATTGAAGTCTTCAGATCATGGACAGACAAGGAATGAAATTCAAAATACAAAATTCCCTAAGAGGTAGGAGTAATCTAGAGATGGAGAATGCTTTCCTTTAATAGAAAGATTTTTTTTTCACATAGAAAAGGTGTTTGGGGAAAACATTATATCCCCTATATAATGTGTCATTGTCTCTTTCAGAATTACAGGTTATTATCCCCACTGACAAATATATATTTCTAAAAGTATGTAAAACCTCTGGGCCAAACCTTATAGATAAGTTTTGAGATACAATAATGGCCTTCCAATCTAAGTTCAATAGTAATAAGTATGGATGGAATAATTGATTTCTTTAGGCCTGTTTTGTTATTTTAAACTGCAGCCCAATTTTCTAATATTGGTCCTGCCTGATCTGCAATGTGTTCCATGAAAAATAATCTATTCTTTAACTTTTTCCCCCATGCGTGAGATAATGGCAAAGTTGGCAGCTTCATCTATTTTCTTTTCTCTCAAATTTGCTGATGTATTAGACTGCTAGACTCCATGAGGTCCTTAAGCAATTAATTAGGAAGCATGCACAAAACTGTCAATTGTAATGATATTACCCACACATTTCTGTCCCTTGTGAGTCATTTCCTGCTATGTAGTAAATCTAGGAAAGTTCTCATGGACAAACTGAATTTGATGGATCTGTTTAATATACAGTTGCCCAATGTGCTAGTACAGAACTTTTTATTTCCTTTGACTTCATTTTATGAGTGAAAAAAGGAACAAAAGGGGAAAATTAACAAAAAGAATAGAATTCTTTATTGGCCAAGTGTGGTTGGAAACACAAGGAATTTGTATCTGGTGCATAAGTTCTCAGTGTACATAGAAGCAACAGGTGATAAATCATGATCAGAATCAATATAAAAATACATTCATCATAATCATAATATACAACACTTAATGATAGTCATAGGATACTAAATAAGCAAACAACATAAATCATACTACGGTACTAAATTAAACAATTAATATAAATCGTAAGGTACAAGCAATAAAGTTATAGTCATAAGAAGATAAGGAGACAGGTAATAGGAAAGATGAGGAGAATAATAGTAATACAGCCCTTAATAGGTAGTTCGGCAGTGTTGTAGGAGTTGTTTAGCAGAGTGATGGGATGGGGGGGGGGAACTGTCTTTGTGTCTAGTTGTTCTGGCGTGCAATGCCCTAGCGTCTTCTTGAGGAAAGAAGTTGAAACAGTTTGTGTCCTGGATGTAGATATTTTCACAGCCCTCTTTCTTGCTCATGCAGTATACAGGTCCTCAATGGAAGGCAGGCTGATAGCAATTGTTTTTTCTGGAATTCTAACTATCCTTTGAAATCTGTGTCTGCCTTGTATGGTTGCTGCACCAAACCAGACAGTTATAGAGGTGCAAATGACAGACTCAATAGTTCCTTTGTAGAACTGTATCAGTAGCTCCTTGGGCAGGCTGAGCTTTCTGAGTTGGCACAGGAAGAAGATTCTTTGTTATGCTTTTTGGATGACATTTTTGATGTTAGGTCTCCATTTTAAATCTTGAGATTTAATGGGTTTTTTTGTTTTAAAGTTTAATGTTTAATACTTTAATTTAATGTTTAATGCTTAATTTAAGTTTTTTGCAATGTTCTAGGATAAGAACATTGATTGAGCTTTTTACCGCCGGTTGTTTGACTTTAAGTAGCCAATAGTGTTGCTTAATTATATGTCACTCTTGGCAATAATTGTGTGTTCTGTTAAAAACTTTAAAAGTTGCAAAAATTACTAGTCCTGATGCTTGGATCTCTTTATGGATGCATGGTTCTGATGAATGAAAACTGCTATCTCTTCCAGCTCCTTTCCAGATATTTGATATATGAAGTATGATATGTAGTATTCTGGATTTACTTTATCTTTAACGGGAAGGAAAGACAAAGCTGATACCTTGGATATATAGCTTTAATATTTCCAGTTTAACACTATAATATACGGACCAAGTTTCATCTCATTTTAAAATATTAATGAAATGCCAAAGTTCACATAATTGGAACATGAGTACTTTGGGATGTTTTGCACTGAAATTCCCATCATTGCTGTCAGATATTTGACAGTGACCTATTGGCAGAATGTATGTGTGATCAGGATGTCTGTTTCTGAAGTGATGGGCATTGAGTGCCACTCTGTTAAGATAGCCATACGGACAAGCTAGGGATCCTGGCTTGATGTATTGGTTCACTTTCTGAGCAGGGTCCCTCCTTCCCCGGGGTTTAGGACATGGTTATTGGACTGGTAATGAAGAATCTCCATCTTTAAGTATTAGGGGCCTTTAATCTCCATGTTACAGATACGGATAGAGTTGAGCCCAGGAATTCATGGCCTCCATGAATTCAATGAGCTTGTGTCAGTTCATCTCTGACCCAGCACATGTAGGTAGACACATTTTGGCACTTTGCTTTGCAGCATTTGCTATGTGATCTGTATATGGGGGGGGGGGGTTACTACCAATTTTTTCTCAGAGTTGTATCATTTCTTAATCCAGATTCAACTGACTTCAATGCTCCTAGATGAATCTCTTAAATTGACTACCCAGACACCTCATGGATCTGGATAGCTATTAGTGGCTTCTTCTGGACTTTCCTGACTATCTAGTGAGTGAATCTATTGAAAACCTGATTCATTGATGACATTGTGAGACAATCCAGATGACAAAATCTCCCCTAGTGGCCTTTCTGTGTTAGTTGATCCAGGAGAGCTCTTTGGCTTACTGAGAACCTGTGGGAGATGATGCATCAGAAGTGATGCTTAGGATGCTTGTGGAGAAAATGATGAAAGGAATCTGACTGTGAAGGAGTTCATGTCCATGTTGGAGCCTACTCTTCGGTGAGAAACAAGGCAAAACACCATGACTTTTCTTATTTATTGTGTTAGTGAATTAACATCATTATTATTGTATTTGTCTCCTGCCTTTATTATTTTTACAAATAACTCAAGGCAGCAAACATATCCATCACATCTTCCTCCTCCTATTTTCTTGACAACAACAACCCTGTGAGATTAGTTGGGATGAGAAAGAATGACTGGCTCAAACTCATCCAGCTGGCTTTCATGGTTAAGATGGGACTTGAACTCATGGTCTCTTGCTTTGTAGCCTGGTGCCTTAATCACTAGACCAAACTGGCTCTCAAAAGTTGTTGTTTAAGATGGTGAAGTTTAACTCAAATGAGTTTAACAAGTGTTAAAGGAGTTTAACAACCTTTTTTGCTGTGCTTAGTAACAACGTCACAGTTATTAAGTGAATCTGGCTTCCCCCATTGATTTTGTTTGTTGGAGGCCCCCTGGGAAGTTTGCAAATGATGATCACATGACCCTGAGGCACTGCAATTGTCACAAATACTTGCCAATTGCTAAGCACTTAAATTTTGATCACATGACCACAGGCATGCTGAAATATCATAAGTGTGAGGATTAGTTATAAATCACTTTTTTAAAGCACCATCACACCTTCATACATTTGTTAAATGAACAGTCATAAATTGAGGACCACTTTTTTGTACAGTTTTTCTAATGAACATATTATTATTTAGAAATCATGGAGGTTACAATACAACATATATGGAAAATGCCAACCTACGTAAATGTGGTGTAAAAGAAATAATTTTGGCAGACTACCTTGTTAAACAGGAATGAGAAAAACCTATCCAAATATGAAAACGTAAAGACAATTTCTCCTATTTCTTTGAATTACTTTGCGTAGATGCTTGACAAGTATGCATTTTTTAAAGTCATGCTGTCTTTAAATTGCTTTTCATAGATAAAAACTACTTTGCATAAGGTAATTAAAATGTCTGGTTTTGTTAATGTCTGGTTTTGTTAATTGAGAATTATAGAACATGCAGCCTTGCACTTGGCTGAGACAATTGTCAAAATGGGCAAAAAATAATACTAAAATGGACCTCAGCAACCATATCACAAAAGAATATCTCTTATGCAAAGATGAAATCTATCACATAATTATGCAAACAATTTCATGCATCATATCTAGCTCCTATTAATGCTATGTGACATGGGCTTCACAACAGATGGTTCTTTGCAATGTACCAGAACTCTTTGTAAGCAGATCCTTTTATTCTTAAGCATATGAAAAAAGATAGCACCTAGAATTCATTATTTGCAAGATATTTTTTTATAAGTGATATATTAAACAGTAGCTTAGACAGATAGGCAGACATAATTTTAAACTGTATATTTTAAAATCTCACTAGGCAATATCTTTATACTTGTATTCCATTTTCTAAGGCAGGGCAATCTTTTCAGAAATTCTCTGGCTTTTAAAGCTCATATATATTGGCAGACTTTTTCATAGGGCTGCTTTTTCATAGGGCTACCTTCCTCTTTCTTATCAATTTTTCTGCCAGCTGAACTATGGGATAAGAAACCTTATTCTCATGTACTCCAGAAGTATTTGATAACGGGCTGAGCTGCAATTTAACAAGATAAATTAGGATAAACCTCATTTGCAGACTAAGTATTCTAAAGCATTATACAATATATGTTTGCAGCTAAGAATCGGACAGAATTTTCCAGCAGAGAATCTTCATAAGAATATTTACTGATTATTTGAATTGGGTTCTTTCTTTATTTCCCTTTTCCCACTTTTCCTCTCTGTTGCTCTTAGAGCTACAGAAGTTATTTTACAAGATTTTAGTGTCAATCGTTTTATTGGCATATCTAACAAAAGAAACTCCTGGGACATTATTTACCAAGAGTATAATTTTACTGATACCGTGTTTCCCTGAAAATAAGACCCGGTCTTATATTTTTGGGGGGTCCAAAAGATGCATTAGGACTTATTTTCAGGAAAACACGGTATCAGGTTGATTAGCCCGGCCGGACGCCCCACCCCCCCGGCACGTGCACAAGAAGCAGCGAGCATGTGGGGGCTGACGGTGTCCAACAGGCGTTGCAGTCTGCCGGCCCCTTGGCTGGCACACTCTGCCGCTGCACATCCCACGCAGTGCAGGTGGATTGGTTACCTGTCCAAGCAGCAGGTGGAAGCACAGGCACAGGGGAGAGGCAGGTGATCCTGCTGCAACACACCTGCCTCCCCCTGGGCCTCTGCCTTATATTAAGAGCACACTAAAAAATCAGGCTAGGGCTTATTTTTTTGTTGGATCTTATTTTTGGGGAAACACAGTAGATCCATACAGGCACAGAAGAAGCAAAGCTAGTTCTGAGGTTTTCACTCGAAAAACAGCATAGTTAATTTCCTCTTTTTCCCCATTTGGGCCACCCATCGTCCATTGTCCACCAATCCAACGCATTCTTTTTATTTTGGGAAAACAGTCTGCGCCTTTGGAAAGTTCTCATCGCATGGCCTTGAAATATCAGGCTGCAAATGGCTCAGCTAAGTTCCTCACCTCCCTCCCAGCTCCCAATATTTTCCAAGCATTCCTCTCCTGCTCTCTTAGTTTTTGTTGTCAAGTTGCGAGTAGAAGTACGTTAGGTGTCTCTCTCTCTTTCCTCTGTTTCTCTCTTTCCTCTCCCCCCTCTCCCCCTCTCTCTCTCTTTCTTCTCTCTCTCTTTCCTCTCCCTCTCTGTCTCTCTTTCCTCTCCCCCTCTCTCCCTCTCTCTCTCTCTTTCCTCTCCCTCTTTCTCTCTCTTTCTCTCTCTCTCTCTTTCCTCTCCCTCTCTCTCTCTCCTCTCTCTCTTTCCCCCCCCCTCTCTCTCTCTCTTTCTCTCTCTCTCTTTCCTCTCTCCCCCCCTCTCTCCCTTTCTCAGATCTTCTGCTCACTTGGCCAGCTGGCCTCACACTGTTCTCTGACAAGCTGACACACATTCTTATTGGGCTGGCTCTCTCCTGCCCTTGGTCTGTCAGTCCTCTTCCTCCACTAAGTAATTAAAAGTGTGTGTGTGTGTGTGTGTGTGTGTGTGTGAGAGAGAGAGAGAGAGAGAGAGAGACAGACAGACAGACAGACAGACAGAGAGAGAGCTGCTGCTTTCTGCTGCTTCCTGCTTCCTGCAGAGATGCAGCAAGGGCAGGGAGTCCACCCAATAAGCCTGTCAGCTTGTCAGAGAACAGCGTGAGGCCAGCTGGCCAGATGAGCAGAAGATCGGGGAGAGAGAGAGAGAGAGGGAGGAAGAGAAGGGAAGCACAAATGCCTCTCTCTGTCTCTCTCTGTCTCTCTCTTCAAATGGCGGAGGAGCACTGGGAGCCGCAGTAGAAGGCTGAAAGAGCCACATGCGGCTCCAGAGCCGTGGGGTGCCAACCCGTGGTACAGGGGAACCCTTTACTTTTTACTTTATCTATACTTTTAATAAATTTTGACAGTTGGAATAAGTACTACCAGATTTTATCTGATCAATCAAAGGAAATTGAACAGAGATGGAAGGAGTATGCCAACATTTTGTACAGGAAAGATGTCAAAATCCAAGATATCTTAGATGTTACCTACTTCTAACAATCTCTTGTACCTAAAGATTAAATTGGGTCAGCACTCTATCCATTACCAAGTTAGAGGGCTAAAGGAATTGATGGAATATCTACCAAAATAGAATCAGTAGAAGGCCTAAGCAAACTATGTCAACAAATCTGGGGAAAGATAGTGGCAACAAATTAGAAGAGATAAGGCAATACACCAAACTACTGCTACAGGTACAACAATTAGCATTGTTGTTGAAAACAATGGAGCAGTGGAGCAATGAATAACTTTACTCTAGAGCTGATTATCAACAGTAAACTAGGAGTCAAGAAATACACCACAGACTAGCACTTGGTAAAGTAGTAATGACAACTTTGAGAAAAGTATTCAGGTGCTGTGACAGATTTGTACTTATAAAGATTAAAATCGTGGAAGCAATAGTTTTCTGTGTGAAAGTTCAAGGAAGTAAAAATTGGACTTTGAAGAAGCAGGAAAGAAAGAGAATTGAGGTTTCTAAACTTGGGAAATTGACCAAAATACCATGGGATAGCCAAGAAAATTAATCCATTGTAGAACATGTCAATCTGGAGTTTTCACTTGAAGCACAAATGACATATTATTACGGTATATTTTGGACAAATTGTGTAATGCCCTAGCTCTCTTGAGAAATACATGATGCTGGGAAAGGTGAAAGAAGATGGGAGAAGAGGATAGCTAGCAGCAAAAATTAATTATTATTTATGAAATTTATCATGGCAATTGTCACACATAAGAAGCATGAGCAGAATATAACAAGTATCATTGGTATGGTACAGGAAGCACACTCAAATAAGAGTCCACACAGAGAAAAGCTGCTTACTAGGTAAACACAGTTTCAGTTGTTGAAGAGCAGACCACTATCTTCCCACCACAGTGAAAAATATATTCAGTATGAAAGCCACTGAGAATAGTCAGAGCTGCACAATCTGATTTTTCACAGATTTTCGGGAAGATAGGGACAGGAAGAACTTGTCAAAGCAAACCATCATATTTATCTACATTACATATCACATTTGTGGAGGAAATGCTTCTCATTGCCTTACGTGGCAATGCATTCTATAAGTTAACCATGAAGATACACCAATGTTTTATCTGTTCAGAAAGTAAAAATGATCAATTCCAAGATAAAGAAAGTTGTTATTGTTAAAAGAAAAAAGCAGACAAAATACAGTGAGAATCTGGCAAATTTTACTTAATGCAGAAGTTAAACAAGGTCAACCAACTTAAAGGAATCTTGCTGAAAAATTTTCAGTCAGAACCTTCTAAGATTTCCTCCAATTGCCAGTTCATCTTGATGATGAATTTTATTTTATTTTATTTCCTTGACTATAGCCTGATGATATTTTTACTTTTGAAAATATTCTGCCACAAGCCACATCCTCTGTAGTTTTCTTCACTGTGGTAACAAACAAATCAAATGGATATCTTGCAGGGAAAAATCTTTCTAAACATTTAGGTTCGGCTGAGAGCCTTTCTAAAGATCATTGAAGCCCTTGTAATGCAGTAGGCAATGGAGGCGGTGGAAAAACCAACTGTCCAGTTAAATTTTGCATCTGCTGGAGCATCTGTTGCATCCAGTTTTGGTCGCCACAAAATAAAAAAGATGTTGAGACTGAGTGATATGTCACAGTTGCTACTTTTGCTTTAAAATAACCAGCAGACTTATAGAGAAAATGGAATGTCACAAATTAGTTGGCCAAGTCCAAATCTATCTATTCATCCATCCATCCATCCATCCATCCATCCAAATATGGATTGGCCAAGAGTTATTAATATGGCAAAATTTGTATATGTATTTAACATATATAAAAATTACATAGCATTAAGTTAAAAGTCCACTGGAGGGCTGATCTAATCTCCTTTGGAAACCCATTGAGCAGATGAAAAAGAAGAAACCAGGCTGAAAAAAAGTGTCAAAATGGGAGAAAGAAAAAAAATATGTTTCCTTACTAATCCTTTCAGACTGGCAAGTGTCTCTTGATGGATTATTACTTGAAAAAAGATGGTTTTCGACCAAAAAGAAAGATGTCCTTCCCTCTGGAACAGAGCAATGACATTATGTCAACCTTATACTAGAGAAACTGTGATTCTTGTAGCCTCCCAGGCTTTCCAGATTCTGTTTTATATCATATAATAAGGAAATGGCGTTAACTTGGTTAACTGTGGTGTCTATATCCTGACATAGCCTTCATCAAATGGCTAACAGAACTACATTGCTCTGCAAAATATATATGGTATTTCAGTAGACACTATGAATAAAAAATAAAATAAAATAAAATATTCACTTAAATGCAGGTCCAGGGGTGCCCATAGCAATAAGGCAATAAGGAAAGAAGTCAATTGTCACCAGAACAACACCCCAGGGGATAGGTGTAGGAGTTGAGCAGGCTGAGCCCAAAGGCAGGGTTAAATGTATCATCTATTTGGAATCATTGTGCAGCCACAAGAGACCCAAGTCCAGCCCCCCCTCCATGAACTCTATTGATCCTTTTCTAGTGCCAATTTGGCTTGATCATTAGTGGACCAGATTCTAATCTATAGGTAGCACATAATAAACTTTTAGTGCCTTGAACTCAACTCCTGTTCCTGGTTACTTGAGCCTGATATTATGTTGGATTTCTGAATTTCAGCTGACATTTCAAAGCTCTACCCACCCCCAGGGACGATTTGTGCTTGTTGTAACACATTGTTTTGCTCTTGATTTGGGGTATCAGTTCAATCTGGAAGAGTCTGAAAAACTTTGCACTAAAGTATATACAAACGGGGTTAAATTAGAACCATGTTATTTTTCACAGGATTATTAAAATCAAAGCATAAAACCCTTTTCACTAGGAACGATGTGTCTCTCAGTTATTGTGAAGTATTTTCAGGTGTTAATGTACATTTGCTTCAAGTGATTTAATTTCTTAAAATAAAATTTGTTTCTTAAAATAAATCTAAAACCCTACATTACAGTGTTGGACTCATTTGGAGTCTTTGGGCCATGTTATTAAACAGAGTTAAGGCCTACTTTGGAATTGCCCCTGATTGCTCTGAAAAACTAGCAAAGTGAACGATCTTTTAAAGCAATTGACTATGGTAATGAAGAGCCATGTTTAGATGTAGCATTCAGGAAACTTTCCCCTCTGGTCCAATAGATTTGGCAGGTGTTTCTCAAACATATAAACAGCACCTGCATAATTTTTTGATCAGAGACAAAGGTAAGAGCCATGCTCACAACACTGGCAACTGTCTCTCATTCATATTGACTCTATAGCTGTGGGAAACATAAACCATTTGGAGATTGTATACACAGCACCTGGAACTTTTTCAACAGTGAAGATAAAAAAAAGGGGCAATGAAATTCATGGTAGTTGCTATATAATTTTTCATCTTCAGGCCTAGTTATTAAAAATGATGCTTATCTGTGCTCACAGTTCAGCCATGAGTTTTCCAACATTTTTATATGCTATTAGAAAATCCTGGAGGAGGGAGTACCTGTGGACTTTACTCCGCTAGTTGTTGCCAACTCTAGGGGTCGGTGCTCATCTCTGTTTCAAGGCCATTGAATCAGCGCTGTCTGAAGAGATTTCCACAGTCATATAGCCAGCATGACATCACGGAGCGCTGTTACCTTCCCACCAAATTGGTATCTATTTTACTTGTATGCTTTCAAACTGCTAGGTTGGTAGGATCTGAGGCAAAGAAGGGAACTCACCTTGTAGTTTCGAACCTAGGCTGCTGGCTTTTCAGATGACAAACCCAACATCTTAACCACTGAGCCACCACCCCACTCCACGCGTCATGCTGGCCATATGATCAGAGAAATGTCTTCGGACAGTGCTGGCTCAGTGGCCTTGAAACTGAGGCATCTATCCTAATGGGTTCTTATATAGGAAATTTTACTCAACCTGGCCTTTGATAATGGTACCAATATTTTATCTCTGTCTTTTCTATTTATAAGTTGAAAAGTACATTAGGAAACAATTCAGTAGTACATGTTATTTGCTCATACTGAAGTCTTCTGAAACATATCAACCCTTCCAGGGATGTCAAAGATAATTTTCTATAGGAAAAAATACTGAACTTTTTCACATATGCCCATTTTATTCTGCAGTTCAAGCAGTTTACTAGCACACTTGTATACTTTTAAAGAGCTCATTCAGATAATTCACACAACTTGAAAGCAGCAGATATTTATATCATGGGTGTCCAGCCTTCAGGCTTGCTTGGACCGCACTGAGTGAAGAGGAATCGTCTTGGACTGCATATAAAATATATAATATAGTTAATGCATATAAATAACAAGCTGCCTTTATTTTTATATTTTTATTATATCTTGTGGGGCCACAATGCGAGATGTTCAGGACCACCTGCAGCCCACAGGCTGCAGGTTGGATATGCCTGATTTATATGCTTATAGTAAATAAGAACAAAAGCACAGATGTGCATTAGTTGAGGCACTGAATTTTCTGAGGAAGAATTAAGTTGATGAAAAGAATGAAAGGAAAAATTAATAAATAGTTAATGAATAATACAAAGCAACGAACATTAGGAAAGTTTCTGTTTTCAAAACCAATTATTTATAATAATATAAACTATAACATGGATAATGTGTAGCTGACACACATTTAATAAATTATACCATCCATTTATTTTATTTTTTTATAGATTTTATTAGTTTTTAACTATAACAATCTCCAGTGCCTGATGTACAGCGTGTTGTCTTGGTTTATATTTTAACAAGAAAAAAAGGACAATAGTAATTAATTAACAATCAATAATAATTAAATTTGATAATTCAATAATTAATATACTAATTAATGATACATTTCTTTGATCTTCCCTTCTCCCGTTTGTATTCTCCTTCTTCAACCTTAGCCAAAATATAATTCTTAATATTTTCAATGTATAAATGATTAAATATAGGCATTTTTTATGTTTATACAAATAACAATAATCTCTCTATATAACATTTTTTTCAGCTTATATTTGTCTCATAACCATCATCTCATTAGTTCAGCATACATCCTATTTTTATAATTTTTGTTCGCTTAAATTCCCTTATATTCAATCCAATTCTTATCAGTCATAATTTCTTCATATTAGTCATCTAACTGTCCAAATTTTCCCATTTAGGTATATCCTCCCAATATTTTATATCATGCATTATAAAAATACTATACTTTTTATCTATCTTATAATATCTAGATATAACATCCTTTTTAATCAGTTTATATTTCACATATATTAATAAAAGTTACATCAACCTGCTATTTTAACATTTAATATATTATAAAACATACTAAATTACTTAAATATCTTATCCTTCTTGTTATAAGGCCCTTTTATGTTCAAAATTCTCTGTTCTTTTAGCCATATTCAAACAAATGTTTATTCACATAATAGTCCATCTGGTAGGGCGAGTCAACTCTCTTGTATCTGTCTCTGGTCTTTTTCTTTTACTGAGTAATTTTCCAAGTTGATGAAATCCGCTTACCCAGCAGTTCCTGTATTTTTACAAATGTTGGGAATACAAAAGATGAAGTAAGTAAGATAGATACTTTCTGTCTCCCAAACTTTGATGGTTCTCCTGATAATTCCATTTTTCTTATTGTATCAGAACCTTAAAGATTTGTTCCTGTTTGTGTCAAATTGTAATTCTTTTCCTTTGTTGTTTCATCAATTTGATCATACTCTTCTAATTTGTAGTCTGCTGTCTGATTTATTTGTGCCTTTGTTGTTATTTCCTGGGTGTTTTTTAATTGTAAATTTAGATTGGAAATATGCTTATTTAAATCATCAAAGTTGTTTCGGATTTCCTCGTGGTTTGAGTCTATTATCATTTGTATTTGTCCTAACATTACATATATTTCCTCCTGGAAAGTATTTATCTTGCCTTGAAGTATTGTTTCTTGAGGACCTTGATTTTCCAGGCTACGTCCTTCAGGAGAAAATATTGAATGTGGCATCCTGTCATTTTTGGATACATATATTATATCCATGTTATCTCCCCCCTTCAAATAATCTTTCATCAATGTTTTAATTCAAATGTCAGTTTATTAGTCAGTCAAAATTACAGTTTGGTATGTTAAGCCACTTTAAATCCTTCCTACAAATTCTCCTCTAAAAGATTAGCCAAAAAGCCAAAGTTTTTCTTTTCCATAAACAGTTCTTAGATTTAAGCAACAGTCCAGGTGTTTTGTTTTTCTTTCAAACACTTTTTAATCTTATAGCTGGCTCTTCCTTTGTTCCCAGCTGTCTTCAAGGTTACTTGCAATTCAAAGGAACAACTTTTTCTTTGTTTCTAGGCACTCTGCCAATTTCCAAGTCCTTATTGTTAATGTTCTATTCTCTGAGTCTCCACTAAATGTCAACAGTTATTTTTTTTCCAGTTTTTCTTTTAATCAAAAAGTTATTTTTGTTATATATTTTTATAATTCCATCAAAACATTTTTAGGGTATAATCTTGACAGTTGTTTAGTTCCTAAATTGTTCAGACTGTAGTATTTTAAATCAAATTTTAATATATTTTTTCCCTCCTTTAATATTAATTCGCCGCTTCCATCTGTAAAGGAATGGGGATATAGTCCCCTCCCTTCACTTCTGGAGGTTTTCTTGCTTTGGGAATCTTTTCAAGGATCTAGAGAGTAGATAGAAGAAAGAAGATCACCAATTCTCTCACCAATTCCAAGCACGCTGTTCACTGATATTTAGGTTCGTGCTCTGGGACTTTGGCTGCAAGCAGCTTGGGCTAGACGCTGATCTCATGCTAGCCTTTCTCCTGTCGGGTTCGGAGGGCTTTCCCCAGATCAAATGAAGTGATTGCTGTTGCTTCGTAATCAACGGGGCACCCCTCCTTCACGATCCCCTCTCCGGGGCAACTTCGGACCCATCTAGGGTTCCCAAAGCAGGAAGAAACTAGCTGTGGGGAGCAGAGGTCCGCTCTCACGTGGCCATGCACTGCGGACGCAAAACCAGAAGCCCCTGTACCATCCATTTAAATTAAGGTTGCATTTTAAGAAATTATTGTCAAATCCTAGATCAACAGCATCAAATGATGAAGCAGAAAGATATAGTCTTCTTTGATGGTAAGTGATGAGATTCAAGAATCAGAAACAATATGTTGGAGGACAGAGTTATATGTGTAAAATGATTTGCTCTGTATACTTTAACCACCCAGTGGTCTCCATGCAATTGAAGAAATATTTTGTCTTTTCCTCTCTAGTCATCTTTTATATAAGAAATAACAGGGTTCTTTTTTGTCCGGGGACACCAAAAAGCACGGATTCTATCTTTACGAGTTACTCTGAAAGACTCGATACTACATAAGCACTATACCAAACTAGAGGTATCATCTCACCATCCCTTGATTTTTGAATGTTTTCCTGCCTTCCCAAGTAATTTTTTTCTTCATTCTTGCATTTCAGTGATATGGATATATTCCTTTCATGTTCTTCTTGTCTTAGAAAAGATAAGTATAAAAGCAATTTTAATTTTATGTCTTTTTATGTTGTTATAACGGGGAAAGTGTAGCTAAGTACATTCTTGGTGATGTAATAATAATAATAATGATAATGATAATGATAATAATAATAATAATAATAATAATAATAATAATAATAATAATAATAATAATAATAATAATAATAATAATAATAATAATAATAATAATAATAATAATAATAAAAACAACGTTGGAAGGGACTTTGGAGGTCTTCTAGTCCACCCCCCTGCTCAGGCAGGAAACCCTATACCATTTCAGACAAATGGTTGTTTAGTCTCTTCTTAAAAACTTCCAGTGATGGAGCATTCACAGCTTCTGGAGGCAGGTTGTTCCGCTGATTAATTATTCTAACTGTCAGAAAATTTCTCTTTGGTTCTAGGTTGCATCTTTCTTTGATTAGTTTCCACCCATTGTTTCTTGTCCTGCCTTCAGGTGCTTTGTGAGAGAAATGAACCAACAGTAAGAGAGTATTAGCTGTATGGTCAACACTGCCGATATTGTCAATCTAGTTTTAAAAGTAAAAATAAGATTCCTGGTTCACAGAATTAAGAAGACGAGTTTCTACTTGACTTACCTTAAATCAGGAATCAGGAATTTGGCAAGTCTAAACATTACTGCAGGCCATAGAATGGATTTTTTTTTACTACACCGTCCTTTGCCAATTAGTATGATGCAAGAGCTGATGAGAGATGCAAATATATGTAAGGCATTAAGTTGCACAACTTTTTTCAGTACAAGGGGTATCTCAGCCTTAACTATTATGTCAATTATCCTTTTCTGTCACAATAAAAATAATGATTTGATAACTTTTGAAGGCTTTGGGGAAAGATCCCAGGTGTCCCTCGGGTTTTACATCTTGTGATTAAGCTAATTTATATCAAAGATCAATTCATTTTTTTAAAAAAACAAATGAAGAAACAGAACATTGAAGCATTTCCTGTAAAGCTACATCATGTAGATGAGTAATAGTTACTATATCCCCTGCAGTATGCTGTAGACTGCAAACATCAACTGATAATTGAAACAGACAAACACCTGCCGTATAATGCCCCAGACTTAACAACTGTCAATAAGAAAAGTCTTTATAAAGGATGTTGCAATACTGGAGACAGCAGAATGGAAGAGAAAGAACTGGAGAAAATCACAAAATACAAAAACCTGCAATTAGAATGACTGTGGCAACAGAAAGTAGAGACAGTACCAATAGTAATAGGCTCCTTGGGTCCAATCCCAAATTATCTGGAACACCATTGGCATTGACAAAAATCACCATCAGTCAGTTTCAAAAGGAAGATTTACTTGGAACAGATGCTTTTAATATTATTAAATAACATCTACCTACCCCAGCGTCTTGGGAAGGATGCGATAAGTGGTATAAAAATGCCAAATCCAGTCTAAATTTCTGGTTGACTGTGCAAGCCACCCATAATTTATTAAATTTATATGCTGCCCTACTCCTAGCAACTCTAAGTGGTTTACAATTGTTAAAATATTTAAAACAACAACAGAAAGAAAATACAAAAACAGTACAGCCCCTCCCCCAATGGTGGCAGAAAAAGTAAAGGAAGGGGAACACAAAGGAAGAAAGAGACATCAGTCTCCAAAGGCCTATTCTTTAAAGCCCTTCAAAATACCAGAATGGTGAGAGCTGTTCAAATTTTAGGAGGAAATTCATCCCAAAGAGCATATGCTGCTACAAAGAGGGTGCCTTTCCTGAGTTCCAGTAGGTGGTACTTTTAAATTGATGGAGTATTGCAATCTGCCAGATTCAGCTAGTTGGGCAGATACAATGGGAGACAGGCAGGCCCTGAAGTAACCAAGCCCTTTGGCATAAAGGGTTTCGAGGTAAGAGCTAGCAGTTTGAATTATACCCAGAAACAAACTGGCAACAAGTGCACCTTACAAAACAAAGGTGCTACATGTGCATACTGAGGAATGCCCATCACTGACATGTTGTTACATTCTGGATTAGCTGAAGTTTTCAGGTAGTCTTCAAGTCAGCCCATGTAGAGTGCATTGCAATAATCAAGCCATGAGGTAACCAGAGCTTGAATACCTCTCTGAAACGCTCCTAATCTAAAAGGGCCACATCAGATGAAGCTGGGAAAAAGCCTTCCAGGGCACAGCTGCCACCTCTTGAAGCACCTTGTTAAAGCAATCCTGTTCTCCTAAATGGCATTAGAGTTCTTTTTTAGTTTATAGTTTTCAAGATTTAGGTATTGTTTCTTATGTATCCAAAATGCTATTCTATAGAAATATAACTTTCAGTATAAAGTAGCTCTCTTGAACTATGTTTTATAGTTCAGTCTGGCTTCTGCCCATATCATCCAGAATGCTGCATTCATTAAGGGTATTCTGTTTTATAAACAGATATGAAAATAATGACGAAAGAAATAGGCAGGTCCATGGGATATAAAATAATAAAAAAGAACTTAGAAGAAGCTGTTTTGTGATCTCTACATACGACCTTGACAGCAGGTAAGAACCAGAAATAATTCTTCATTCCTTGTTTGTAAAGCAAACGTTTTTACTTGCCAGCTTTCCCACTCAATTATAGTTAATTATTAATTTGGATAGATTCTGATATTTAGCTATGTTTATTCTTGCCTTGATTCTATCGGGGAAAAGCAGAATACTGCTCCATAGAGGCTTATATGGCTGCAACAGTTACAGGAACTTATCTTTGCCAGGAACACACACATGGTTATCCCTGATTCTAACACTGAAACTCTTCACTGACAGAAATTGCATTACAATTTCTACTTGTGTATGTAGAAAACATGGGAGAAGTGATGAGAAAACCTAGGAAATTTAAAACTGGAAGGCAAGGTCTTCTGGACTGCACTATCATGAGAAATTCAGTGAGTAGAAAAGGATGATTGAATTACAAAAGCTTTTGGTGGAATACCATAAGAACCACACAGCATTTATGTATTTTCCCCCAAAAACCTTTAAAATGGACTCTCGAAATCACTGGGAATTCAATAATGGAAGTAGACTTTCTTTTAATCCCTATCTGAAATTTTCCAGATCTGAGGATCAGCTTAAATTTTGGATCACCTTCTTTTGGGTGAATATAGTGAATGGAAAATAAAATATATACTGTATTATGCAGTTTCACATGTGGCGTTTACAGCACATTATCTATTCTAATGTGAGCGATTGGGGAACACATATGGTGTTAGGGTTAAGAAAACCCTAAACTTTATTTCAGCATTTTGCACACTGAATTCAATCTAAAATGCACAATACTTTAAAAAAAGTCAGTGGGGTGAAAGGAGTGATGTGGGGAGAGCACGTTCAGACAGCAGTTCTCGACATCTCTTTCATTTCTCTCATTCACTACATCTCCTAGTTCCAATTAAGCTCAGTGGACTAATTGTTATTTTCAGTGTTAGGACTTTTGACAAACTGCATTGGTCCTCTTTGGACTTCTAATGCTTGTATTTCAGCCAAAGTATAGTCATCCCTTTTAGAAAAAAAAAACCTGCTTAAATGTCTAACTATCACTTTGGAGATAGTTCATCTTATATTTTTTTTAATAAACTACATATGCAACTTAATTATATCAGTTATCACTAGTAAAGGTGTGATTTAAAAATTTCCCAATGAACCAAAATTTAATTTATAAACTGAAAACACTATACCTTTATTCAGAATAATGAGCGCTATTCCAATTATAGTTGGAATAGTGTGAATCAATATATAGCATAGGTATTTTTGTATATAGTGTACAAAAAAGTAAACATTTCAATTCAAACTCATCTCCTTGTGAATTTGGGGATACAGACATGCTTATTTATTTATTTATAAATTTTATTGGCCACTCATCTTACCATAGGATAACTCTGAGCAGCTTATTTTCTTGGCAATAATATGGAAGTAGGTTGCCACTGCCTACAGTTATTACAACTTTAGGATTTGGCAACATCTGGATTTCACCTGCCAGAATTCTTCAGCATGCTGTTCTAGGATATTTTTTTCAACTATCCAGTCTAATCTACCACTTGCAATATCTTGATGGCCTCCCAGCAACTAGGTCATATATAGTAATACATAATATCTTACATTTTGATGGTACTTATTCTCAAATAAGTTACACAGTTGAATAGTTATTCAGAACATAAAAATATTAAGTCAGTTCTTTTAAATCAGCTTGATGAACAAATGTCTGAATTTTGAACATCAGAAATGCCCTGTAAATTTTGTTATACTAAACCATAAAACAAAACAAAAAAACACTTTCAGAAGGTTAATAAACTTGGAGCCAATTTTATTGCAAATCCTGATCAGCATTCAACCCTTTAGTTTTACAAGCGTCATAACCCAGAGTCTCAGCTTAACACAATAAACACATTTAGTTAGATTTGCATGTGGGGAAAATGAAACATAATTCAGAAATCAGTTAACACAACAGTTGGCAAGCCAAACGTTCCCATGACAAGAATAAATGTACTGATGTAAAAAGATTTAACATCTTTATTCCTAGATTTAAGGTGAAATCAATTAAGATATTAAAAGCTATGCTTGGAATTGTGGCTCATTTGCTTGGTTGCTAGTTATGGGTTTAACAGAATTTTAGTCTCTTTCTAGGTTACTGAATAGCTATATAACATTTCTGAGCGAAGTTATAAAAAGCTAGATACTTCTCTCTCCTTATTGTGGAAATTCTGAATGTATACATGAAATTAAGCAAGGGTTAAGAGCTCAGACTGAATCAGCTCAATAATACATTGTCCCCACATGCCAGAAATTTACATCACCAAAATGTTTTTTAAAAAACCTCTATGGTCCTAATTCATATTGGATCCCAACTTTTATGTAAAGTTGGGAGAAAGATAGCTGTCACTCAAAGTAATGTGTACTTTGAGTTTAAAAAATGAAGACAATTGAAATAATTGAGGGTAGTTCTGTTGAAGTGATCAAATAAATAGAAATTTCATCCCTTTTCTAGCACAGGTGATTGATACTGTCTTCTAGCATAATTCCAGCTTTGCTGTGCTGGTACTGTATATCTGTGATGAAGACATCCATAGCAAGGGTTATACATCACTAGCAAGGAAACAGTCTATCAAGAGGAAAAAGCAATCTATCTGAGAAGATACTTCATAGTTTGTGAAATCTTTCCCATCTGTTTTGATAAAAGATTTATTTATTTTTGCTAGTGCCTGGAAGATGCTAATCTAGTCATGATGATACATGCCTTGGTTAGTCTACGGATAAACTACCACAATATTTTCTTGAAAAAATTCCCAGAAATTTCAATTAATCAAAATGCAACAGCCAGATTGTTAACCAGAGTTGGATGCAGTAGATAGAGTTAAAAGCCTTTTCATTTATCAAGATATTTAAAGCTTGTTTACTAATGAAGATGCTCTATTAACTCACACTCAGTTACAGAATCTTATGTAGCAAGGATAAGGGAGAGTATTTTACTGTTGACTTTCCTAAAACTGGAAGTTTAAAAACTTTTAAAAACTGGAAGTTTTAAAGAAGAGACTGGATAGCCATTTGTCTGAAATGGTATAGGGTTTCCTATCTGAGCAGGGGGTTGGACTAGATGACCTCCAAGGTCCCTTCCAACTTTATTACTACTACTACTACTACTACTACTACTACTACTACTACTACTATTATTATTATTATTATTATTATTATTATTATTATTATTATTATTATTATTATTATTATTATTATTTGACATTGCTCCCCAGGTAGCTTTATTTTGCCCCATCTACAGCCCCAAATTTGTGCCTTTTATTTTTATTATATGCCCACCATAACTGCAGACTCTCTAACTCTAGCCTTTATTTCTCACTTTAGTTTTTTTCTCATATTTTCTGAAGTAAATATTACTTTGAATAATAATAATTTAATATAGCTGCCAATTCCCATGGACTCTGAGCAGCTTACAAAAATATAATAATAAACTAAAACAATTAAAACCATAGACCAAATAAAAAAATAGACTAGACTAAAACAACCATTAAAATAAAAACATGACACACACGCACACCGCCGACACATATCTCCAGATTTGGGATCAACACCAGTATTATGGGCAAAATATGCCAATGCAAAGTAGCTGTCATGACCATTCAGATATATGGCCACAATCTTTGTTCCTCAAACTAACTGTAGTGGGCCAATGCACTTAAGAAAAACAGGGTAATTATGGATTACCTCCAATGCTGAGTCCCAGGTCAAGCATTGTATTGAGGTGGAAGCCAAAACTAGCTCAGCTCCAAATCAGAAACCCTGGTGATTTCCACTGCCACTATTGGATGGGACAAATTCAAGAGAGGAGGTTGTTAACGTGATGGCAACGGAACGCATCTGTGATGGAAGTAAAGCATATCCATGGTAGAGTATTGGATAACACTCTGTTTCTGATCTTCCACAAGTAGTTTAAACGACCATAGATACATTGCATTTTGATGTAAGATTAATCTTGATTGTAAATTACTGCTGTTCCTTGGACAACAAAATATTTCAGGAAAGCTTGCAATTCAAAAATATCTATGGTGGTGGGCATCAGGAAAGTCAAGATGGTAACTACAAATGCACAATCAAAATCCAACCCGTTTTGTGCAGTGCATGCATGACTCATGTAGAAGGGGTGGGCTTTAATTGATGGAGCTCTAACTTGACTTTTTTGAACTACCCTGCAAATGCCCTTGCCTGGATCCCTAAGAAATTGTCTTTAATATGATTAAATGTAATAGAGTCAAAGAGTGAATAGGGTCAAAATGTGTTATGATTGCACATGCCCCTAGTTGAAATATCCAGTCATTTATAAAATAGAATTCACCAGTCCAATTGAGATGTGGCCAATTAACAATCTGTTACTGAAAAATAAGCACAATATTCCTAAATAATGGACATTTGCGTTTAAGTTAAAACACAATTTCTCCATGCACAACACAGGAATGAGCTTTAAATAATATTTCTGCTATTAGTTTAGGTTACTTTAAGGATGGAATGTTCACAGGCTATTTTTTAACCAGGATAGATGTGAATTGACTTTCTGAAGCAATAGAATAAACTCAGCATGATTTACATGTTCATTTTCATAACAGCTAATTAAATTGCATTCCCCATTTCTAATTCATCTTGTCTCTCAGTGTCCTTTGTCATAAGAAATTTCAACAGAAATAGACATTTAAACGAATTATTCACCCATAAATCCAGTAATCTTTTTGTTATTATGCTCATTTTGTCACAGTTGAAGAATGGTCAGCAATAATGGATTCCTCACTTATGCTGATTCACATAGCATTTTATACACAGAAATCGCCAATACGTTGTTCAGAAGTAAAATCTGGATCTTATCCAAAAACTTTGTTGAATTTAGTATTTGCACAGGGGAGTGTGCATTTATGCTACATTACTTTTGGGCACTATTGAGCATTATGTGTTGATTACCATTTTGCATTAGGAAAAGAAGATTCAAAAAGAATTCTGGGAGAAGATTTGAATTCTGCTTCAGGCATTTGTTACGACATATAGGTTTGCAAGCCATGGTTGTAGAAGTTCCTTATTTCTATAATCGGGGTCTTAAAAAGATATAAAAATGTCATTTGTGGTACAATTAAAATTCAGAGGTGTCATCTGAAAGACGTGCCTCTCACTGACTTATCTGTTTTGATAATGAGCCTACAACATTCAGTAAAGTACTTTGTGTTCAGAAATACAAAATTGATTTCTAAGAGAAATTTGCCTTTTGTTCTCTGTCAAGCTGTGCTTTATTTAAATAAAATATTGACACTCTTAAGATTTGTGAGATTTACCATCTATTTGCAGATCAATAAAAGCCACAAATGAGTGCATTGTGAGGAAACATAACTGAAAGAAGCAATGGCAAAATTGAGGGAGTGGTAAAAGTGTTCTTCACTGATAAGACTTTCACTTAGTTAAATATTGGTAAGCTCTGTGGAGGAAATTCCACCCCTGAGCGTACTCTGTGCATACTTCTGGGTCAACAGCAAGGATTTTATGAATCTCTCTCAGTGCCTTAAATAAGACTTTGAACAAATTGTTTGGAATATGGCAGGTTGGGCATAGGTATTTGGAGTAAAAATTATTCAAAGAGATGATTGATTGATTGATTGATTGATTGGATTTACAGGCCATCCACATCAGTCATGACTTTGGACAACGTACAGAATAAAAAACAATATAAAATACTAATAAATGTGGGCCAGATATAAAAAGCATCTGGAGAAAACAACAAAATCAAACAAGCTAATACTCTCACAAGGAGTCTGCCAGGCACACTAGCGCAAAGGCCTGGGGAAGAGCCAGGTTTTTAGAGTTTGTTTAAATAAGCTCAGGATGTGGGGTGCAGATGAATCTCAGGGACAATGTTGTTCCAGATGAGAGGTGCTATGATAGAGAAGGTCTGCATCCTGGGTCCCATCAGAGTTAATCAGCGGGACCGGGGCATGCCTACTCTGCTGGATTGTATAAAGCTGGTGGAAACTATGTAAGTTAGAGGGTTCCTCAGATAACCAAGCTCTGTGCCTTGAAGGATTTTGTAGCTGATAACCAGCACCTCGAATTGCCCTGGAAGCCAATTGGTAATTAGGTAAATAGTGTATATAATGAAGCAAAGATATTACAAGGCATTATTGCCCATTCTGGACTATCTGCAACCTCTAAGTAGTCTTAAAAAGCTGTCCTATGTTCCTGAGGGTCTTGGCTGCTTTCTGCTCCTCAAGCAAGAGCTGTAAACCCAAAAAGTCTAGAATTGCAAGACTGAAATGGGTGGCTATAAAGTGTATGTATAAATTAATTAATTAATTAATTAATTGTGTATTGGTCCTGAAAGAGAGCATAAACAAACAAACAAACAAATAAATAAATAAATAAATAAATTGTGCACTAGTCCTAAAAGAGAGCATGCAATCCCATTACGTATTAGATGGAAGAACTCCAAGCCTGGAGAGTTTAAATACCCACAGCTGCTTGGACTTGTCAGGAATGAGTTGAACCATCCAAACTTAGCTTCCAGAAAGTAGGACAAGCTCTAAAAAGTTATCAGTCTCAGGTGTTGTGACTAAAACTCACAATCTGCAACTCAGGTTTGTTTGCTAGGCCTTTCTTTAGAGAACAAAGAAAATTGGATTTGGAGAATTTCCCTCCAGCACATAGCCATAGACAACCATTGCAGAGAGCACCTCTACCACAGTAGTTGTCACTTGAGAAATGGCACGGGACATTTGTTTTGTTTCCAATTATTGTTTTATAGCAATTTTATTCCCATATCTGAACTCTTATCTAAAAACAAATCCTTAAAAACTCATCATTTGGTCCTGATTAGCAAAAGTCCAGTAATGAGAGAGCAACTTATCTAGTTTAACTTTGATCAAATAGACCAATGTTATATTTCTTCCTTTTACTTTTTATAACAGGGATATTTAATCATGTCAAATAATGTCCTAGGCCAGGGGTCTTCAAACTTGGCCCTTTTATGACTTGTGGACTTCAACTCCCAGAATTCCTCAGTCAGCATGCTGGCTGAGGAATTCTGGGAGTTGAAGTCCACAAGTCATAAAAGGGCCAAGTTTGAAGACCCCTGGCCTAGTCTTTTTTGTAAGTCCAATATAGGAAAGTTAGGTTGCTCTGTTGGTTTGTTATTTGTACATTCTTTTTAATTAATAAGACATCAACCAGTTTCATTTGTATATCCAGTGTAGCATCTTTTTCCATATTATTCTTCTGGTCTATCATTTTTAAATCCACTTTAGATCAGTCTCAGCATTGTCCAGTAAAACCTGTTCCTCTTCCAACACATTTTTAAACAAATCTATCAATAGTGGTAATATTCTTAAAATTAACTTTTGAGTCCATTATTCACAAATATCCTCAATATATCCATTGTTAAAGAATTTTACTCCATCCAGTATTAATAAGTCAAATATAAGTGTTTTTTTCCCTTTAAGTACAATCTTTAGTACTTCTAGTTCCTTCTACTGTCCAACCTTCTAAGTCTCATTCTGTCTTTTTTTTTTAAAGAATTCAAAACAACAGTATTTTTCCATGGCAAGGATTCTTTTAATTAACTTCTAAATTTTATTTCAAATCCATTTGGGCCCACAGTCCATTTATAACATTCCAAAATCAATGTAATCAGCCTTTCGCTGTGGCTTAAACTTGCATTTAAAACTTTGTTTGCTAGGAAGTGAAGGAAACTCACCCATATAACCTATTAATCTGAAAATTCCCAATATCTAAAGATAAATTAAGCAATCTCCAAAAGTGATTAGAAAAGGAAGCATGCCAACCCAGTGTCCATAAAGGTACTGATCACAGTTTGGGTGAAGATGCCATTCCTTTGTCTCTCAGAGCTCTAAACTCAGCGGACACTGCTGTCTTGTGAGCTTCATGCGAGAAGAACTGTCTGGAGCACTTGTGGGCAATCTCAGGTCCTTTTCTTGTTCAGAGAGGAATCCTGAAGGGCCAATCACTGGCTCTTTATTTCTCCATGGGAAACATCTTCTGTTTGCCATTTCTTCTGTGGAAGTCATTTCCAATGTACTGTTGATTTATCAAAATAATTATAAAACCTTTAGTGAAGGAATAGTGGTAAGTCTCTGATTCGCAGTCTCCTATCATCTGCCTTTTCTCCACTCTGATAAGACAGTTATTTTTTCCTTTCTACCAAGTTGGAGTGGGAACCCTGATGGGAATGGAAATGCATGATGTGTTCCAACATGTCCTGCAGTGAAACTATACAGCTGACACCATTCCTCTCCTCATTAGTGAGACCGAATAGATGTCTGTCAGGGCAGAGAAAATTATACTTGCCTGGAGGAGAGTGTCTTAAAATGGCTATATGAATAAGTTGAAGGCCTCTGTCAGAAATGCCATGATGACAGGCAGCCAGGAATCTTGGTAAAAGAGGTGGATTCTCATTTGTTCTTGGCTCTTAAAAATGGTTTTATTGTTGATTTTACTGTTGTTGTTGTTTTGCCTTATGCTAAAATGGTGCAAATAATTAAAAAACAAAACAAAACATTATAAGCCTTTCCCAAAAGACAAAAAAGAAGGGGAAGCGTTGCCAGATTAAGGATTGTAGCTGTGAGTTCATGCAAAACATTACACAGTGATTTCTGCTGAGCAGGAGATCAGAAGCTACAGAAAATATTGCTGGCATATCGAATAGCATTAGTTGCAAAAAGAACATTTTTGATCATTTGGCGCACCCCATTGTGTGGCTGCAGAAAAGAGAAATGAGCTAGACTGGCATGAAAACTAGGAATGACTGATTTCCTGTCACCTCAGACTTAGTGCAAAGACAAAGCAATGGTAATAATAATTACTAGTGGTAATGATTGGGGGGAGGGGAAACCCAAGTCACCAGACCAAGGGGACTTCATTTAGGTAAATGAGATTGATTTATAAAATGGAAGCAATGCACAAAAATTACTGAATTATCATTTGAAGCAGTTGTGTTAAGCACCCTTCCCCTCCCCTTTGAAAGCTCCCTCCATTTGAGAATAGAAAATTAGTTTATTGCTTTCATTTAGAGCAGTTTACTTCTGTAAGGCAAGTACATTTTGAACATCATCTGCTGCTGTAATTACCTTAGGACTCATTAGCTTGGCGACTACAGAGACATACTGTACATAATGTTAGTGATATGAACAATATATGTTTCAGTCTGGATACAACATTAACAAGTCAAATGGTGTACTGAAACTACAAATCTAACTAAATGTGTTTATTGTGTTAAGCTGAGACACTGGGTTATGACGCTTGTAAAACTAAAGGGTTGAATGCTAAACAGGATTTGCAATAAAATTGGCTCCAAGTTTATTAACCTTCTGAAAGTGTTTTTGTTTTGTTTTATGGTTTAGCATAACAAAATTTACAGGGCATTTCTGATGTTTAAAGAAGCATATGTGAAATGTAATCTCATTAAAAATATTCAGTCATTAGTATGGGTTAAGTAAGCTTTTACTTTTATTATCAATATCCACAATATAGAGATAGGTAAATGCATCTTTTAAATACTGTTTTGGAGGTAGGCAAACAGATCCATAAATTGCCTTTTATTTCTGCTTAAACTGTTTCCAAGTAACAAAATAATTTACAACCATAATATAATGTTTCTGAAAAACAATGTAATTTGTTTTAATGATAGAATCATGCCCTGCTAATTATTTGATAAATCCAGCATACCTATATGTGAAGGCCTTATCTATTTTTCTTCACTCTCGGGTTGACTGCTCACAAATATATCAGTAGTACTCATTATTCTTAAAAAAGAATATTTTCTATTTACAGAATCTTTAACAATAAGCTTTTATCACAAAACAGAAAATGTTAAATCTGAATGATTTAAGTTCTAATCCGTACTTGGTCATAAGGCTTGGTAGATGACCATAAGTTCTTGTATTTCTCAAATTCATGCTTGACCATTCCTGACCTATGTTGCTCTCCTTGCACAGCTGACCTATGTTACCCCCCAACTCACAGGGCATCTCTTGCACTCCTCCTAATGGCCTTCAGGATCCACTCTGTACTCCTGCATGCCCTCCCTAACCTGCACCCCAATGTATCCTTCCCAACTTGGGTTGCACCCTTGCTATCCGCTTGCTCCCTGCCCTTCCTAGAAGCAGCCACTTACCAGTCTGCTGGCTTTGGACTAGGGATTTCTTGTTGTGTTCCCCACTGTCTCCCTCAAGCTTCCCATGAGTAAAGTAAAAGGGGAAGCAGAAGGAATTCTATGCAGCGATGGAGAGAAGGAAGGGTGGGGAAAAAAAGAGGAAAGAAGGGAGGAACACAATTCTTTTCCAATCTCTGATGTCACTGACCACACGCTTCATGTGGCTGGGCTTTGACTTTATTATAGGCTCTGGTCTTTGGGTCCTGATCACTCCTTTGGCTGAGCACTGCCAATCAAAAGCCTTGCTCCCTAAAGGGCCTTCCTTTGTATACCTTAAATTGCTGCGGAACAAAATATGGACTGAGGTTTTAAAAACATAATCAGTCTCTGACCAAACTAGTAGATAGAACATATGTGATATGAATTTGCTGTGGAGAGGGGGAGGACAAAGTGTAGCATTCAACTATTGATTAAAATTACCATCGAATGTGTTTTCCCAGTGACAACATTAGGAGGTGGCAAAAGAAAATCTTTTTGCATTTTATTAGAAAGTGACAACTAACTGGTGATGTTATCATTCCATATACATGCTACTAACTCCATTTATGAGGACCTACATTTTTCATTTTCCATAGCATCCATTAATGTTTGGGTACCACTGGTGTCTGAATAATGCAGTTAGTTCCTTGCATTTATTATTATAGGTAATATGAACAACTCTCTCTTAAGAATTCATCTATTTTTAGAGATTGCCTTTGGTTGAACACTGATTTTGTATGTGTAAATTTGATACTCAAGGTAGGTGTCATGTTTCCATTGTTACTAAGAATTTGGCTCTACATCTAATTTTGTAAAACCACAAGACACCCATGCTAAGATAATTATGATATTGTATCTTTAAGTAATGACAGTAAATCAATGCATGTGGGCAGATTCTTATTTTAAAATTTTCCACATTATACTTGTCTATTCTCTCACCACATGGACAAATCAAAAGAGATGTGAATTAATAATACTAATAGCTTTCTGCCATTATTAAAAAACATAATTTTCTAGATTAATAAAAAATGGAAAGGGGCTAAATAGCCCCCTTCATCCCAACCTCCCTGCTAAATGCAGATATTCAAAATAAGGCAAAAATGGAAGGAGAATGGAAGAAGGAAATTGGGATATATGAAGTACTAAGAAAATATAAAGCAATCAACAAGTCCATTAAAGTTAATAAGCTATTATGTTTCAATAAGCTCTAATTCATGGTATAGTGTTTCCAGGAAGTACACCAGGGCACCTTTATTATGTGTGGAAGGCCCTAGACCAGGGTTGTCAAACTCGCTGCGTTACGTGACATGTCACAACCTATCGTGACTTTTTTCCCCTTGACAGAGCTGGGGTGGGTGTGGCTTCCGCATGACTACAACAAAGATGTTGAGACTTTGGAAAAAGTTCAGAGAAGAGCAACTAAGATGATCCAAGGTCTGGAGACCAAAACATATGAAAAACGTCTGCAGGACTTGGGTTTGGCTAGTCTAAAGAAAAGAAGAAATAGGGGTAACATGATAGCAGTATTCCAGTATTTCAGAGGCTGCCACAAAGAAGAGGGGGTCAAATTATTCTCCAAAGTACCAGAGGGCAGGACAAGAAACAATGGTTGGAAACTGATCAAAGAGAGAAGCAATCTGGAATTAGGGAGTTCCTAACAGTGAGGACAATTAACCAGCTTGCCTTCAGAAATCATGGGAGCTCCATCACTGGAGGTTTTTAAGAAGAGACTGGACAGTCACTTGTCTGAGATGGTGTAGGTTCTCCTGCTTGAACGGAGGGCTGGACCAGAAGACATCCAAGGTCCCTTCCAGCTCTATTATTCCTTCCTTCCTTCCTTCCTTCCTTCCTTCCTTCCTTCCTTCCTTCCTTCCTTCCTTCCTTCCTTCCTTCCTTCTTTTCTATAGCTATCCATCTCAATCAATGATTATGGGTGGCTTACAATTCCAAAAATATAAAAATAATAAAATACCCCAAATAAATATACACAGCAGCTAAGTTACTTAGCTATTTAACAGTAAAGCCAAGAAACAGGACTCTTAATACAGACCCTTAATATAGCATTCTAGGCTTCGGAACACAGCCACGTTTTAAAAGCCTTACGAAAGACCAAGAGGCTGTTCATATTTCTTTCTTTTTTTTAAAGAATACCCCAAATAGATTTATTGCCCTCCACGTATAAATACATAAAAAGTAAAACATACAGTCCACAAAAATGTTTAAATATTTCTGTGAAAGATAGATGATTTACAATTTTGTTAACTAACCACTGCAAAACCATTGGGTTTTTTTATAACAAGTTTTATTAATTTTCCATTTTTACAAAGCTTCAGGTATTAAGGAAGCAACATGGTGGTTGGGTAATACATAGTCCAATAACAAGCTTTTCCATACATATGTCAGTTTACATCATCAAAAATTTCCTCTCTGTTTCCCTTGGTTATTATATCAAATTCAAATTAATACATTACTAGTTATAACTCTAACCCTTTAAGACAATTATCAACAAGTTTTAACTTATATGCCTCCAGATCCTGTTTTTAACTTTTATCTAATTTCAATTACCGTATTTCAGTTAGCTTAATATCCATAGTATTTAGGTTTCGGATAACCCACGGTTCCCTTACTTCATTACAAAATGTTATCATATCTAAAATGCACTTATTATTTATTCAACTAAATTCTTAGTTTGTTTCACAATCATACTCTACTTCTCATTCTAATACCATCACTTACTAATAAAATAACATTTATCCTCTGAATCCATCTTCTATGTATAATTCAAAACTATTATTCTAGTAACTAATTTATTTCCCTTATAGATATAAATCCTGAATGTTAAATCCGCTAATATCTTTTAAAATCTCTTTATCCCCTTAAGTGAGATTTAAGGCTCTTCCATTAAAGGTCACATAAAGAAAACCATTTTTTAAAGTCTAACTCTAGCCTTCCTTTTGTGCCAAACAGGCTTCCATAACAAAGCTTTTGAATCCTCGGGTGGATCTCCCCTCATTCCCGCATATATCACTTGAATCAAGGGAGACCATCCAGTCATCAGCCTATCAAGGAAGCTAGTCCCTTCACAATCGTTAGATTATTGGCCAAATAGTTTGAATCTCCATATTTGACTTAATATATTTGTCATATGTTCAGGCTGGTCTTCTTCTTCTTCTGGTTTCAGCTGGTTTAAATGAAAAGTCATATTCAGTGTTGTAGTTGTTTTTGGATCATCTGGATTAACTAGATTCTCAGTATATTGTGTATGTAAGTCCTCAGCAAGTTCCGTCTTAGTATTGCTTTCTTCGGTTCCTGTTGTTGTTGTAGTTGTAGAGTCTTTAAATGAGCTCAAAATTTGCGTATTGGAGTTCATATTTCTGAGGGGAGGATATTCCACAGAGCAGGACTATTGCAGAAAATGTCCATTTCCTAATCTCCGCCAGCCACATGCCCAATCTGCTAGATTGAACTGGACTCTTTGAAAAAGATAGTCCTTCTGGTAATCTAATCCCAGGATGTTTAGTTGAAGTCCACACAATTTAAAGTTGTTAAGATTGCGAAACATTAATGTAAAGGATATACTCACTTGGTCTTACTACACTGGGATCCCAGAGCATTTGTAGTAGTTGATACTAAGATTAATAATTAAATGTCTTCTAGCTGATCAGTATAATTATGTTAAAATATTTGAATGATATGTTGAAACTTCTGAATAAGTCTTTTCTATAGATAAAATCAACTAAATTAGGTCAGTGTAGGACTATTTGCATACTGGAGCAAAACTGATTGAAAAGATAAGACTAAGGAAATATCTACTTCTGTTATACACAATTTTTATTTTACTTACTGTTTAATCTTTACTGAGCATTTCCTGTAATGTATTTAGGTTTTGTGCATTGGACTTTCCACATGTAATATGTGATGAAAGATAAACTAATGCATAAGAAATGGTAATGAGCTAAGAGTTTTCAGAAGTTTTAGTTGAATATGTATTTTCAGTTATATAATTACAAAATTCTGTTTTTAAACTTGAATTAATCTCTGTGTTGTTTTGACTATAATACCATCACTACTATTCTAGGTTTTACAAATTCGGCTTTATAAGATTTTACTAGTTGCTATTTTTCATATGTACATTGTTACATTTTTTATTCAGCAACTGCAAAAGTGAATTGTCACCTGCATGACTGAGTGAAAATCATGGTTCATTTATTCATATAAAATATTTTTAAAATTTATTGTGACAAATTCCAGGCAGGACATTTGAACTCAATTTTCCAATAAGATCTTATGTGCCAGAACATTTTCTGTTTGGCTTCTATTCTAATAGTTTCAAATGTGTGCCAGTTATAACATCTTGCTGGATTTCATTTAATATTATCAAAGAAGCAGAACTTTGCCTTTGGTCTTACTTTTATACCACTCACTGTTTTCACTCTCCAGTCTCTCACAAAGCCATGTTTTTGAAAATTTCAAAACACATAGGGAACACGCTGAGCCAATCAATATTCCCTCCAAATCACCAAAAGGAAAACAGTATCATTTGGCCAGCATCTTTCCACAATTACCACCATTCCTGAAGTGATACAAACCCTGTCACCTCTCCAGTCTACAAAAGGGCCATAAAATAACTAACACCTCCATAATTGCAATACACGCTGTACACGCAAACACACCATTCCTTCTGACTAAAAATGTGTTTTGCAAACTGTGATAGTGAAATAATAATATGTTCACATTTGGACAGTACTTTCCCCAATAGCCTGATTTTTTTGGCTGAAATGTGGGAAAGACACATTCTGAATTACGCCATAGGCATCAAGAGCAAGTCTCTGCACTGGGGAGAATAATGTGGAAGTAAAAATTGCCTTGCATTCTGGGGCAAAAGCTCTCCTCAACAGGGAAAAACAAACTGCCTATAAAGTCTTCAGAGCTGAAGAGGAAAATATTAGCTTTGTTCTACATACAAGCATAGGAGTCTAAATTATTCATCATAATAATTTGAAGTTTGAGACTGCTTCTCAACTGCCATAAATCTCTTCTGCGGAGGTATCCTAATATAAACTATAATTTAATAAACTAATATAAACTATAATTTAGAATGTGACTGTATATTTGTATTTTTTAGCAATTTGATTTATCTTTCTCCTTCAAGGGTTTAAAGCACCCAGATAAGTGGTTTGTGTGAAACAATGGAATTCAGGTGGAGATTCCTAGCTTTGGTGAACATTAATTAGAGTTGCTTTATAGCAGGGGTATCAAACTCAATTTCATTGAGGGCCGCATCAGAATTGCGGTTGCCCTTGGGGGCTGGGTGGGTGTGGCCAGGGTGGGTGCAGCCTATTGGGTGGGTGTGGATGGAGTGGGTGTGGCCTACTGGGTGGGCATGGCCAGCTCTACATCGTTTGCGTCAAGGGTGCCTGTGGGGGCCTGGGCAGGAGTGGGACAGATCTGAGGATCTCTGTCAGAATGGGGTGGGACCGGGGCAAGCGCCAAGGCATGGTCCATTTCTTCATTCCTTACAAAGGGTGACACTTCCCCAGCATGCACCCAGGGGGTGGGGCCGATGCGGCAGGGGCTGGTTCCTCGCTGTTTCTAGACAGCCTTGTGGAGCTAAGACTGAATGCGTTTCAGCATAGATGGCCACCACAAAATTGTACATTGGCTCCCGGCCGGCCTGGGCCAGGACCAAGGCAGCGGGGGCTGTTCCCTCACTGTTTCCAGGATGGCTTCGCGGGCCACATGAAACCACTTCGCGGGCCGCATCCGGCCCCCGGGCCTTGTGTTTGACATGTCTGCTTTATAGGAATAGTTTTTCCACCAATTCCAAGAATTAGACAGTTAATGCAACAAGTCTATAAAGCCTTGAATGCCATTGAAAGAGACAAAAAAAATCTGGCTTTTGTTGACACCTTAAATTTTCATATTCTGGAGAGATTAGAAACATCCAATTGTTATGTCTATCTAAAGGGACAACCAAAATGTATTGCTCTGAATGTTTTAAGTTTTATGTGGCATGTGCTAAGCAAGGAAATATAAGGGAATTCTTTATAAAATAATATTGGGGGGGGGGGAAATCAGGTAATAATCTTCTTTGTGTCATTTAGGATTAAAAGTTCATTTGATGTTGATCCAAATCCTATCATTGGGAGGAGAAATAGCTGATTTTGAGATGCTTGGGAGTAGCCTATTCAAAAACATTGATAAAAGAAATTCACCTCCACTGAATTCACCTCCACTGAATTTACAAGGCTGAAAATCATTTCTTGTCCATAGCAACTATAATAGCAGCAGTTCCCAACCTTTTTGGCACCAGGGACCGTTTCATGGAAGACAGTTTTTCTACAGACTGGAGGAGCAAGAGGAGCACCCATTCTAGATCCCTGCATGTGCAGTTTACATTAGGATATGTGCTCCTATGAGAATCTAATGCTTGATGAGTTGAGGTGGAACTGAGATGGTGATGCTAGTGTTGGGGAGTGGCTGCAAATATAGAAGATTCATACACTTGCCCACTGCTCACCTCCAGCTGTGCGACCCAGTCCCTAACAGCCATAGACCAGTACCGGTCCATGGCCCGGGGTTTGGGGACTCCTGATAATAGAGAAGCATGTTGGGTGTGTATAATCTGAGCATGTTTAACCTATAAATTTCTATCAAATATAGGGCATATTGAGACTTACCTATGGGCTCCAGAGTTGAGTGCATGCCCAAGGAATACTCTTGCTACATAAACAAGTCTTTCTTGGAAATAAAGAACATGAAATGCAATAAAATTAATTATTCTTCCTCTCATTTAAGGGTATCTTTAAACGTGGACTCTTCTACAATTGTTATACTCAGTTCAGAAGTCTTGATACTCTGTCAGCAGGAAGTTGAGTTGAAATCAGTAGAGAGATAATATTATAAACTGCACTGCATCTATCAATTTAGCAATCAGTTAACCAAATCAGTCAATCATTAGTTTTGACCAAAGTTTACATCCACTGGTAAGATAAAATAAAAATATTGATAGATTTAAGTTTGACATGCAACTATATCTTTCATTTTGTTAACCTAATGAAGTCTGATGGTTTTCAGAAGGCCCCTAAGGAGTTTCCCAAGGACCTAGTGGGCAGCTTGGCCAAGATCCTGGTCTCAGAAATTTCAGCTGGTGCAGTTTGCAATGGCCTGAGTGCTTATAGATAGGAACCTGTTCTGTGAGACTAGCATTGGTTGCCTATTAGCTTCCAAGAGCAATTTAGAATACTGGTCTTAACTTACAAATCTCTTTATGGCTTGGCAACTGATCACTTGTAAGATTGCATTTTCTTAGAGTTGGACTGACCACTTTGATCATGTTGGGATAAGCACTTGGTTGTTTTCCATTTCCGGATGGTCAGAGGGTCTACAAGCTGGAAGTATTGTACATCTGTCCTTAACAAAGGCAAAACTTTTCTGGAGGGCTTTTAGGTAGCTGATTTTATTTGCCTTATTTTTAAGCTTCCTTGTATGACTTTGTCTTGTGAGCCATTGAGAGTCTTGATGAATACAGTAATATACAGTGACATTTGATTGATACATAAATAAAGGAATGTTGATAATATCAACATTGGTGTTTTTTTTTTAAAAAAAACCTTTGAGCTGCAAAAATAGAAATACACTTTTAAAAGAAATAATCAATTAAATCTGAAAGGGATATATTGGATGATGAAAAGAAGCCTAGCAAGTTTTCTAGTGGAAGAGGAAAAGAATCTGGTGTTCAGTTCCCCATCTGTATTATAGTCCTACCTTTAGTCCTCCTCAGATGGAGCACCTGAAAGAAAAATCCCAAGAACTAGGGACATTCTTTCAGGCCTTAGCTCCCATGTTGATCCAATAACAAATGCAATTTCCATACATGGTAGCCAAATATAAAAAAATTCATTTGGCCTGTGCTGTAAGTTGCCAAAGGAAGTCGGCTGTATAATGTGGTTTTTTGTGGAATCAATCAATACCAGTTAGGCAATGTTACAATTTCCTGTGGTTTATTTTTTCATTTGATGTTGCTTACAGAGGAGATAAAGATAGAAATGTTAACAATTAAAGGATTCCTGTAATCCAGCCTTTCCCAGTCTGGTGACCTGCAGATATACTAAACTGCTACTTCCATAACCCTAGCTAACATAGATCATGCTTGCTGGAGGGCATAACACTTTTCTTCCTATATAGAAGGCATTAGGTTATGGAAATGTAGCATTAATTATTTGGTATGTCAAAAATAAAGTCTGGATTCTAATTTATTCATCACTTAATAATACTACTTTTATTCTGCTTTATATGTTCTTAATTATTTTAAAACCTATTATTATTTTTCTGTTTTATATATAAATATATGTAACTAGTCTACTATTTGATGTTTTATTGTATCTGGCCTAATGGCTATAATAAATTAATGTGAGGGAAATTGAGAAAAAAAATGTTGGATTTTGACTGAGTAAAGCAATAGGTTGATTAGTCTATTGCATATTCTCAGTAAAGTAATAATTTGATTAGTCTATTGCATATTCTTAGTAAAATCAGTGTTGATTCTAGATGTAAATGTGCATAGGTTTATAGGTTTATATAATGAAATTTAAATAAATCACAACCAAGTTGTTTTCAGCAAATTTCCTTTCAGTATGACTAAATATAAAAACAATCCATTACTTTTCCAAATGATAGTTCCTTACTTTCATAGCAAATGCGATCATCATGTATAGACTAGTGCTATTTCAATATTTCCCATCAGAAAGCTACTTTAGGGACATACTGTAGGTAGAGTCTCTCATAGGTATTTCTGCACTTCATCTGTTATGGAAATACATTTATTATTTGTTTAGAGGATTCTTAAGTTCTGAAACCTTAAAAATCCTTAAGAGACTTGAGAGGTACATTGAAGGAGGAAAGGTCCACATTGGCATATGCCAATAACAGCTGTCCTTCAGCATTTCTGTAAAGCTCATGACCTTTATATATACAATGATTTCATTTCTCCCATCTCCCTATCAACAGAGGAGGATTTTCCCATGCCAGGGTGGCATTTTCATAGAAAAATACTTAGAATGGAATTTTCAAAGATGAGAAATAAAGCTTTCACAAGCATTAATATATCGTGATTATGCCTGTTCTATATTATAGTATACTGTATACCAGTGGTGGCAAACCTATGGCACGGGTGCCAGAGGCGCCTCTCGGAGCACTCTCTGTGGGCACACGTGCCATTGCCCCAGCCTTACCTCCCCCCATGGCCCCCTCCTTTCCAGCAGCCCCCCTGAAAGAGAGTCGCCCCCGAGCGTGGCCCACATGGAGCAGTGCAGCTAAGGACCTGGCAGCCAGGCAGCGTAGACAAGACTCTGCCCTCACACCCCATCATGCAGTTGATGCTGCAGGGCATGGGCAGAAGGTGTGGCTGCCCTAGTGCTGCTGGGCTGCCTGGGCGATCTGCGGCGGGCCCTGGAGGCGGTGAGTGGTCCTGTGGGCAGGCGGGGGATGGGGGGGCAGAGTGGGGCAGGGGTGTGGAGCGGGGGTGGGGCCAGTTTTTGAGCACTAGGTCTCTAAAAAGTTCACCATCACTGCTGTATACTATACTTACTCATATACTTATCTGTGCATTTCTAAAAAGAAGAATGCCATACCACATAATTAATCACAGATGATTAGTTTTTTCATTCACAGGTCTGTTTATTAAATATATTTCTTTCATGGACACATTGCTTTCATAAGTCAGTTTAAATATATAAAACGTTAAAATACATCTAATACAACAAACTGACACTGTAAACCATTAAATAAAAACAGCAACTCAACACATTTCCTGCAAGCACATTACAAACCAAACTCCAAGTGAAATAAAAAAAAATAGTTCTTTCTTAAAAAGCAGCAATTTTAAAAATTATATCTGGCGAATGGAATTCCAAAAATCTATTATTTACAATTAAGTTCTCAAAATTCTATATGTTGGCAATAGGTTCAAAACAGACTTGTGCAATAAAATCCACATACTTGTTTCTCTTTGCAGCAATAATGAAAAATATAATAAACATGATTGCCATTAACTAAAGTACTGCTGTACATAGCAACATAGACCAGTATCAAGGACAAACATAGTGTATTCTCCTGGATGGATGGTATTCTTTTTGGTTGGGTTCACACACCTTTGTAAACCCTCCAAACCTAGATTAACAAAATAAAATAGCTGCATACTTATAACACATTTTGTCTAAGGGAAACATATTTTAGCTTAAAATGATGTGGTTCCCACAACTTGCTAAAGCAAATAACTAGATTCCTATGAATGCTAAATCATAAACCACACAGCATATTTTAGCCAATTATGTGAACTCAGCCTGTGAGTATATTTTAAAATGTCATACATTTAAAAAGAGGCTAGTAAATGGGGAGAGCGGTAATTTTTGTGCACAAGGGACTGGACATATCCTTTTAATGAATACAAAAAGAGAAATGGAACTTGGTTCACAATCACATACATAACATACAAAGCTAAGTGTCTTCTGAAAACTTACATTGAAAGATAACAATAACTCTTAATAAATGCTAGATTTTCCTAGACAATCCATGATCTGTTAGGTCATCATTTCAAAGATATTTCCTGACATAAACAGAGAAACAGAATGACCAAGGGCAAAAAAACCCCCATCAGCTATTCCAACTAAATATATTTCCATTATGTTCTCCCCTATCCATTTACTCTTCCAGCTGTTATTCTTCATTTTGTGATTACTGATATATGTAACATTTCATTCTTACTTGAGCTTGTTCAGATTTTAATGATATTTTAGAGGTATTTTAAAAACACTTCTGCAAAGTTGCCCAAACTTGTTGGCAACTTATTTGCCCCATTTTGGCTACAATTCTATCAACTATCAATATCCAGTACTCCACTCTTAGCCAAATACTGTAAATATAACTGTTCTTCCCAAGTCTTTCTTCTAATTTTACAATACAACCACAATTTCACTCACAAACCCTCATTTATCTGTGCAAATGTGTCAAAAGTTGTACACATACACCAATATTCATATAAATACAGACAAACTCCCAACACAAATTGTGTCATATTCCATATGAGTTTTGCTTCATATGCACCTTATGAATACACAAAGGAGTAAGCTGCCTGCTATTGCCTAACAGCTGAGATAACTTATTTTTGAAGAGATGATTGGCCTTGAATAGACTTAGGAAGATATAACTCCACATTCTGCACAATATCCCTGACAGGCTCCAGAACTTTCTCATTTATTATTTCAAATTGATTTCTTCTTGTGACAAGAATAGTATGTGTTTACTTGAAACCTCAACTGGCATTAATTTAGAATTGTGTAACTCTGGGACGATGATTAAGATTTGTTCTTCAGTCCGCAGAGTAAGCCTCCCCCAGTACTGTGTTTCTCTGAAAGGAATTTTCCTAGGAGAGCTAAATCATGGTTTGAAAAACAGGATTAATTGGAAAGTGTCTACAACTTTTGTGTGAAGATTCCCCACTTTTTTTTCAGCAAGAGAAACAAGCAAGTTCAGAATTGGCAAGAAACTTCTAGACTTTTTCTATTATGAAGGGGAAATCAAACTATGTCACTAAACTGGAAATATACTGGTTTTCTAAAATGCCTCTACAAGTGTGTAGTAACAAATGTTTGTGGTACCAAGATAGTATCTGCTTCAAATCAGGTTTGAATCTTGGTGACTACATAAATATGTCTGTTCATAATGTGAAAATAATTTCACATTGGTTTCTGAAGTTTTTAAAAATTACTTTCCTAAAAACAAAGTCAACATAGTAAGGTAGAAACAGAAGAAAAATAAATGTTTAGATAAATTAATTTTACAATTAATTATAGAAAAGTACTGTTAATATATTTTGGTTATTTAAATAATTGGTTATATTCTCTTTTTCTTTTTTTAGCAGTTCTTGGGTACTTAAGAAATATAATAGTAAAATAGCTAAACAGAATAAGTTAATAAGCAGAAAACCTGAGAAAAACTTTAAAAAATCATGATGCTGCTTCGATGAAAAGAATAACCTTGTAGGTACCATTAAAAAAAGGTTAAGTAGTATTTGGTCTAACTTCGGTGATCCTACATATATGTTATTAAATATTTTATTCAGCTGAGGGAGTTGAAATAATTTGATTGGAACTAATTTGGTTGGGGAGTCCTTAGCGCTCCCTGAGTTTGGTTGTTTTCATGCAGAAGTTTCATTACCTGGCTAGGTAATGTTTTCAGTGCTGGAAGGGAGCTGTTTTGCTCTCTGTTTATGTATATGTATGGTAGCTTGCCCTGTCAATGTTGGCGGGGTTGATATTTTCTCCTTGGTAGTTCCTTGATTGGGCTGTTGTTTACTGCTTGATTCTCTGAACTGGTAGTTCCTTGATTAGGGTCTTGGTTACTGCTTGTTTGTCTGGGGTTAATCCAGGTATTAATCTCTGCTTGTCTGGGTGTTGAATTGCTGGCCAGGAGGCTTTCTGCTCTTTTTGTTTCCTTTTTATCTTTTAATTATCTCTTTTGAATGATATGTAAATGTTGTTTATCTCTATGTACCTGCAGACTTATCTATGAAGAACTAAATTCTATGAAGTCCATGAGTAATGCCAACATGTATGTATATGCAATGTAGATTTCTCTAATTTAGTTCATCTAAGTTTTAGATTATAACTACCGCAATACTTGGCCATCTGCCCTGGAATTGTATTGTCTGAGGGTGAATGGAGTTCAACAGAATTGGAAGATGTCACATACAGAAAGTCTGATTAATCCATATTTTAACTAATGGTCTATCTTATATATATAATTATGCATGTCCAATGAAAATTGTATTTAATTTGCCAAATTAATATTGGTTTAAAACATCATATGAAATATTTTAACTACATCATAATCCTATACTAATTATATCTAATAAAAAAATTACACACATATATTAATACATATGTAATATGGATTCAAGATACAAACCTTATTTAAATCATTGAGATTTTAGCCTTAGTACTTTTACACTGATTTCAGTAGAACATTAATTTGACTGTTTTAATGTGAACCAAGTGATCCAATACAGTCAATAGGCATACAAAATCAGTGGGCAATTGAATTCAATTATTGAGAAAACAATCTGCACTACTGCAGATAAACAACTATATCAGGACAATCTCTGTTTGGAATTCAGCAATATGTAAATATAATGGTATCTTAAAATAGATTCACAACACGCTAAAATTTGGTTGGTTTAACGTATTTCTTTCAACTGGGTTCTTACAATATGCTAAACCAACATTCCCCCCCCCCCAAAAAAAAATCACATATTGACTTAGTGCAATGTGGGAATCAGTCACATTCCCAATCAGATCCTCAACAGAAGACTTTCTCAAATTTGGCAAGTTTTTACTAAATATAAAATTTGACACATTTGCAATATTGCACAGATCCTGGGCCATATTTTTCAGACCCAGAAAACATGATTATTCCCTGATGCCTCCTGATATTGCAATAGACTATTTCCATTCATAGTTCTTCCCCAGGCATGTTCAAAAATGCAATGTTGATTGACAGAATTATTTTAATTGCTGGTGATGGACACATAATTTTCTGGGCAGCATTTGAGAACTGATTTTGCCACTGCCACCTTCTGTTATTTTTTAAAACCCTAGTCTGTAGCCTTCAACTAATCAGGTTTATCCCCTTCTTTGATATTTTTAAATTAGTGAATTAAAAAAAAACCTCCACTTAACCTTAACTTCCTCACAGTTAATTTACAGACACAAATGGACATGTGCTGGATGTCCAGATTCACAGTAAGGAAAACACTTGAGCTAAAAGAAAGTACTGACATAAAGTTGTTTCAAACTGTTGTCCGTCTGATTTTGTTGGATAAAATGATATGTTGCCCTTTCCATTTGTCCTGAGGGTGGCATGAAATGGCGCGGGCCACCTGACAAAACTTCTGCACGAAGATCTTCCTAAGTAACAAGTAAACCCAGGGGTCCAGGATCTGATTCAGTGAAGCCAAGCGGATATGGGTTAAGGAGAAATTGCATTCTGGCTGCTGTTCTGCACTTTGGGTTTGGTTACAGGATTCTCTGCATTGATTCATAGGATTGGGGTTAAAAGTCACTTTCAATATTGTCACCTAAAAAAGAAAGAGCAAAGAGAAGTGTGCTGTTATTACTCAAGGCAATACTTTAAATCATTCCTTTATACAGTACAGGTAGTCCTTGACTTATGACCATAATAAGTGAAACATTTGTGAAGTAATTTGCCCCATTTTAATGACCTTTCTTGCTACAATTGTTAAGTGAATCACTGCAGTTGTTAAGTTAATGACACTGTTGTTAAGTGAATCTGGTTTCCCCATTGACTTTGCTTATAAGAACATCACAAAAGGGGTCATGTGACCCCAGGACACTGCAACCATCATAAATGTGAGTCAGTGGCCAAGCGTATGAATTTGGATCACATTGCAGTGGATGCTGCAATGGTCGTAAGTATGAAAAACGGTCATAAGCCACTTTTTCCAGTGCCGTTGTAACTTTGAATTATCACTAAGTGAACTGTTGTAAGTCGAGGACCACCTGTGTAACAGTTAGTAACATTAAGGAAGAACACTGTTCCTGAGGCTTGTGGGGAGGAGCTGTCTTAGTTGCTTGAATTAAAGAGTTATAGGAGAAGCAAAGTAAGACTGAGCAGCTCATCTAGTGATATGCTTTCTTCACAAATTCTTCTTCAAGTTCCTTTCTGGCTGTTCTGAATCCAGAACCAAGACAGCTGCAGTCCCTCAAAGGTTTAGTGTGAACTTTGATACATCAAACACAGAAGATCTCAGGAAAGCCACAAAGAAAGCCACTCTGAGCTTGGTTTTTTTGTGGAACAAGAAAGGCATTTTGGGAATTGGGAGTTCTGCTTAGCTCTACCCATCTTGTTTAACACACTGTTTCCAAGATGGGCAACCAGGTAACTTGTATATCTTGTATCAGGACAATATGATGGCAACAAATGGCACTCACCTTAGTTTCCTTTGCCCGAAACAGATATTGAGAAATAAGAACGTTACTCTGGAAATTGGAAATAATATACTGTATAGCTATTATGACTAATACCAGCTATTACAATATTATCTTTCATATATTTGCCTGATCTTTTAAAACTGGTGACCATCGTAGCATGTTGTAACAGTGCATTCTATATAGTACTAAGTAGGGTCTGGTATTATTACACTTGGAAGGAGATTTCTGGGCTACAATGTTGGGAAGTAAAAAAATAATAATCTAGAAGACAGCAGGGACAAATCTCTTCTGTATGGTTGCCAAACATTTGTATAGTAGACTTGGTTACTGTGGCAACAACTGCACCATTGGAAGACCTAAAAGGACAAGTTAGGGTTAGATCTTCTTGGAGAAAATCTGTGTGGTTGCTAACAAACCAACAACTTGATAGAACAAGAATGCATAAAGTTTCCAGAAGGTGTGCTTGACTAGGAGAATGTTTTTCCCTTTTCTCTGTTTTCAGTTACACCTTTTTCTTCTTTGCTAAGAAGGAATCAGAATCTAAAATTGGGAAGAGGGAGATGGAATTCTCCTTATCCCCTTTCTTTATTCTTCCTTCATTCACAGCTTTTCTGAATCACATACTCTCAAAGACATGGCTCTTTCCTTATAGGGACGTTTTTTCCAACCCTTCAATAAGTTTTGGTTACTTTTTCTTATACTTTCTCCACAGAATGGAAGAAAAAAAAAATAGCTATAAATTTATTATTCAATTTATATATCTCCTATCTTAAATACATGACTTTGAGCTTAAGGCAGTGAAAATACAAAATAAAAATAAAAATCCGTAGTTTTTAATATTACATAGTTAGATAAGTCTGAAAAATCTTGCCAATAAAGATTATTTTTATTTTAGCCCATCTTAACTCAGTCCAAAGACTTCAGGGATAATCAATTTTAAAAATAACTGATTCATACATTATTTCCATTTGCTACTTTTCTCTCAACAATATTTCTAATCAAAAATATTTTGCAAGTTTTAAACCATTTTGAAAACCAGCTGAATTCAATAAAGAAATCACTGTGAGAGAAGCATTTAATCATAACCACTCTTGGGGAAAAATGGTCTTTTCAACTTGAATCAAGAAAAATCTTTTAATTTCTAGCAAATTATTAAATCTATTTTAGTGTCAAATTCCAGCTCTGTTAATGAGCCACATGCCTGACAAACTGTATAATATCCTCAGGAAAATTAACGTTCTATTAACATCCATCATTCTAACTCATTAAAATCTGGAAACTGAATGAGATTATCCTACTACACCTTTAGAATCAGTCCATTTTCTTCATGTAATAACCATTAAATTATATCAATTAGATATAAGCTTGCAGTTTCATGCAAACACGGAATATATTCCAATAACAAGCTAAGTGATATTTATTTTTCCATGAATTATTTGGCATCCACTTTTTTACTCTCAATCAGCACTTTCGGTAATTCTCCATTTCCTTCACAAACACTGAAAGCACAGCTGCCTTTTAATTTAATTCTACATGAAAGGGATAAGGGTAAATATAACCAGAGTTCAGACTATCAGATTTTATTGTTACATAATTTTTCCACTATGAAATTTGGTACAGAATATTCTGAAAGCGTATTTTTGTAACTAATATTAATCCAATTGGTATGTTCTGTTCTAATCAATTAATACAATATGATATATTACACGTATCACACAATGAAGCAGATCAGAGGCTATATTTTGTATCCCTCTCATGCAGAGATCGCCTGCTGTCTTTCCCACTTCCCTACAAATAAAAGCATTATGCCATAATTTTGATCTTTTTTTATTTTAAAGCAAGAGCAAATTTTTGAAACCCATTTCTGTTATTAATTGCACATTACTGTATATTGTACCTATGCACTAGCTGTGTTTGTATAACACTCTTAAGTTGATTACACCTGTGACATGATGTCATGCAATAGCCGTTCAACTGCAAGATTACACAAGAGCAGTTTTCATTAAAAACATGCTCAGGGCTGCTTTGGTGGAAGGATCTTCCCTTATTCAGCTATGTCAGGCAAACGCAATCAAAGGTGTGGAACAGTTGTGCCAGTCATGCCAAATCAGTCTTCCGAGAAAAAGTGGAGGATGTAAGGATATACAGTAAGTCAGCCAGGCTTTCCGTTACAAAATGCACTCAATATGTGATTGCCCTCAGGCATCAACCGAGTTGCACCTCATACTGCTTGCAGATATTCCTCCTGGAAATGCTTACAGCCAGCAGTTATTCCAAATGAGAAAAAGAGTTTTTTCTGCCCAGTGTCTGAAAACATTTCATGTGGGGTTTTTTTCAATTCAGTCAAACAATATTACCAAAATATTGCTTGGGAGGGAGGGCAATTTGCATACCTAACTTATACCACGGATCAAGAGTCTGGTGGCCACTGTCCTAAATTCCAGTCCTCTGCTCTGGACATCAAACATATTACTTGCATATGTTCTGTTTTGCCCCCGTCTTTTACCTTCTTTATAGCCTGGAGAGTTTCCTGGGGTTAGGCTAGCTCTGAGACTCTAGAAAGAGTGCAGAGAAGAGCAACAAAGATGATTAGGGGAGTGGAGGCTAAAACATATAAGGTTGCTGGAATTGGATATGTCTAGTTTAACGAAGAGAAGGACGAGGGGGGACATGATAGCAGTGTTCCAATATCTCAGGGGCTGCCTCAAGGAAAAGGGAGTCAAGCTATTCTCCAAAGCACCTGAAGGCAGGACAAGAAGCAACAGATGGAAACTAACCAAAGAGAGAAGCAACCTAGAACTAAGGAGAAACTTTCTGACAGTTAGAACAATTAACCAGTGGAACAACCTGCCTCCAGAAGCGGTGAATGCTCCAACACTGGAAATTTTAAAGAAGAAACTGGACAGCCATTTGTCCGAAATGGTATAGGATTACCTGCCTGAGCAGGGGGTTGGATTAGATGACCTCCAAGGTCCCTTCCAACTTATCATCATCATCATCATCATCATCATCATCATCATCATGTTGTTGTTGTTGTTCTTTCTTTCTTTCTTTTTTTACAAGGATGTTTTCTTATCATGGGATATCTTGTAGGGACTGGCTTTGCAGTCAGGTTTAGCAGGGTGATGTTAAACACAGACGGATATAGATTATGCTATGTGGTGGAAGTGTGGGGAGAAGGGAGGTTGTAACCAGGTGAGTGGGGATTGCATGTTTTTGTGTGTACTTGGCCTTGGAGTGCTGTTATTTTTCCTTTTTTTAAAAAAAAAAACCCCAACCCAAAACCTTTTGCCTACCATATGCCTTGTTCCCCGTTTGACAAAAGGGAGTGAACAGATAATTACCTAAAGTTTTGCCAGTAGTTCCTGGTGCAAGGATTTTGCAAGTATTTCATACTTACAGGAGAGCCTGAGTAGGATTCTGTATTTCCCAAATTCTGATCCAGTTAGTCTATGTGCTCACTCCCAAGTTAGTGCCCAATTGACTGTTTGTGTTCCTAAAAAGCTGCTTGTGTTTCAAGCAGTACCTATAATGTAGAGTCCCAGTTCAACCCTGAATTCTATTAGTATCCATAGTGTGTGGATTTGCTTATTTATTTTTTATTAAAACATTTTTGATTCTTCCTGAAAGCATCTCCAAAGAGATATAAAATTTGGAAAATTAAACTAATCTCTTATGAAATTAAGCACAAACCATCTTTAAGATGAACTAGAAATTAATTAATGCTGTTTAAAATCCATAAAAATGAGCAGAATGAAACAAAATACAGGTAGCTCTTGACTTACAACAGTCCAGTTAGTGACCACTCAAAGTTACAACAGCACTGAAAAAGTGATTTATGACCATTTTTCACACTTATGACCTTTGTAGCAGCTCCATGATCATGTGATCAAAATTCAGAGTCTTGGCAACTGATTCATACACACTTTGTTGTGTCCCAAGGTTATGTGATCACCTTTCGCAACCTTTTGACAAGCAAAATCACTGGGAAAGTCAGCTTCACAACAACCGTGTTACTAACTTATTAAACTGCAGGGATTCACTTAATAACTGTGGCAAGAAAGGTAGTAAAATGGAGCAAAACTCACTTAACAAATGTCTCACTTAACAGAAATTTTGAGCTCAATTATGGTCATAAGCCAAGGACTACCTGTATAAAACTAACCCTGTTTAAAACTCATTAATAGTATATTGTATACTGTAACTCCCACAAGTAATTTTTCATGGTCCATTTAAAACTAAAGGAAAGGAGAGGAGAGAAGGAAGAGGTCAGGGGAAGGGGACCGGTGCTCATCTGTTTTGGGGAGGGAGTCCCTAATTTGAATTCTGCCACAGAAAAAATACTAAGAAAAGATGAGACTAGGAGAGAGGAAATAAAGAGCATGCCAATATAAAATATGCCGGAGTCAAGAAATCACAACCAAAAATTTATGTCCATAAAGCTGGGGAAAATAACCAAGGTATTAGCCAAGTGATTATGACTTGACCCTGTACATTTAAGAAGCAGGATTGACCTGTGATGTCTCCTGGTATTCCAGGATAGAGAAATCTCTTACTCGGGGAAACGTACAAATGTCTTTACTTCTTTTTAGTTGCTTACTATGGTTCAAACATCAAATGGTCCTCAGTGGTATTCGGGGAAGCAAGGAATTTGATAGCATTAGGCAGGGCTACAAAGCAAGGATTTTTGCACATTAAAACTGAGCTCCAACATCTGGTCATAGTTTTCCCATTGCTGTTCTGTCCTTTCTGAAAGTTTTATTTTAGTTGAAACAAGTAAGACTTGAAATATTTTTCGATTAATCTGAATGACTGAATTTATTACTTTTTCTACCTCAGAGTTTGACAATAAAGCAGAGACAGAGTGCTAGATTCAGATTATGGGGATTATGGGAATTAGGTTATGGGGATTTTTTTTTGTCCTTGAGACAACTAGTTTCCTTCAAGCAGTCAGAAAAAACGCTTCCTCTCTTTTCTTTCTTGCCAACATTTATCTCAAGCAAATTTCAGCTGCCAACAGGGTAAGGTTGCGACTAGCACCAAATTACGTAAGGCCTTTTCAGAACAGCAAACGAACAAAGTTAATTTAGAATACGTGTATTTGTCCATTTGAATATTTGTATCAATCTGCCAAATTCTCACTGAGAAACTATTCTGTTTTATTGAGGCTCTGGTTTCTATAGTGAAAGTCAACATCTACGGGAAATGTCAATATCCATTCCAAAAGATAAAACCTTACACCACATCCACTAGTTATTAGGTGATTCAATGATACCAACCTATATTTTGAGATACAAAGGAGAATAATGAAACAACTGCTTATTTGCCTGACTGATTGAAATCGCAGTGTTATATGTGTGCATTAGATATTTACTTCAAGAGCTTTAACTCAGTGCATGACAGAAAAAAAATAACAGGCTAAATTAGGATCAGCTCAAGTCACCTTGATCATTTAAAAATATATATTAAAAAATCTATCTCCAGGTCATTGAATACTGTCATATTCTGGATATCCTAGTATCTATAAATATGCTTTAAGGCTTTCAATAACTACTAAAACTATAACTATAAAGACTGTTTTGACAAAGCCCATATTAGGACATATGCTTTCATGATGAGGCTGCAATGGATGAAGAATGTAATTCATTAAATTTATACAAAAATAAATATATTTGGCTTTTAGGGATGAGAGATGCCTACAGTGAGCCAAGATTTTCTTACATGCTGAGCCCTTTGCGTACAACATCATGAGGCATGCGTAACAGTGGTGGAGTTAGCATTGAAATATACTTTATCATTAGCTCTCTCCTTGCTACCCTTAGGAGGCCCATGGTCACAAGACTTTTTTTTTTTTACTGCAATGGTTTAACTTGACTAGACTACCAGAGATAATCTATGTGATGTAATGCTTAAAGTTATTGGACTGGAACAAGGAAGATCTATCTTGAGCCACGGAAAATAAATGAGTGATTTTGGGCTAGCTACTCTTTCAACCCATCCTAGCTCACAGGATTATTACTGTGGAGGAAAAGGAATACAAACAGTTCTATGCTCTGAGTTCCTGGAGGAAAAGTGAGATATAAATCTAAATTTATTTTGTTCAAATGATGGAAAAAATGGAATATAAATTAATATAGTAGAATGGCAAATAAATGGGCATGTAGTATAAGCCAAGTCACCTATATACATCTTATAGTCAAGGAATTAAATATTTGACATATTTCTGTCATACATACGAACATAAGATAAAATAGCATAATTCAATCACCTTAATTCTTCAAATCTATTGGCAGAGTTTATCATAACCATTACAAGCACAGCATTTCTTAGGCATGTAGGGTCAGTTTACATGGTACAAGGGAAACATCAGAATGAAATCATGGTTTCTTACGATACAACAGTCATTCGAGACAGTGATGAGTCTGCATAGGGATGGGAGGTTGAACAACTGGCCCTATGGGGCAGCCAGAACAATCTGGAGCTGAACACACTTAAAACTGTAGAACTGATAGTGGATTTTAGCTGGAGGTCTCCTATTCTACCACCTCTTACAATATTAGACAACACAGTATCAACAGTAAAGACCTTCAAGTTTCTGGGTTCTATAATCTCTCAGGACTTGAAACGGACACCGAATATCAAAAACGTCACCAAAAAAGCACAACAAAGAATGTTCTTCCTGAGCCAACTAGAAAGCTCAGATTGCCCAAGAAGCTGCTGATACAATTCTACGGAGGAATTACTGAGTCTGTCATTTGTACTTCTATAATTGTCTGTTTTGGTACAACAACCAAACAGGACAGGTATAGGCTTCAACGGATAGTTAGGACTGCAGAAAAAACAACTGCAACCAGCCTGCCTTCCACTGAGGACCTATATTACGAGCCAGAAAGAGAGCTGAGAAAATATCTATAGACTCTTCACATCTTAGAAATAAACTGTTTCAACTCCTCAAGACTCCGCTATAGGGCATTGCATGCCACAACAACTAGACACAAAGACAGTTTTTTCCTTCCATGACATTACTCTGCTAAATACCTAATTCCCACAGCATTGTTTTATGCCAAAGAATAAATTTACCCATGTAGTAGGACTGTATTGCTATTATCCTTCTCATCTTTCCTATTATCTTCTCCTATTGGTATATTATGATTATCATTTTGTTTTTTTGTATGTACGCTGAAAGCTTATGTACCAGTCACAAATTCCTTGTGTGTCCAATCACACATGGCCAATAAAAGAACATTCTATTATTAGTACCACTACTGCTGCTGATTACTTAGTATTATTACTGTTATTGTTAGTGCTACTGTTACACAAGAACTCAGACCTATAACTACCATTAAAGTATTTAGACTAAAGAGGGAGTGTCAGTCATATATGTAGAAGATTATATAGGCATTAGTGTCTGAATACTCCAGCAAATAATTAGGTGTTCAATTTTCTTTTTTCTATGCCCAAGTGTGCATCTCAATGGCACACTTCAGGAAAAAAATTAGATGGAGCAAGTTCAAATAGCCCGTCTACTCTTAAGTCTACAACCCATATTCATTTTAATTTGTAAAGGTGAGAGTGCCTTGGAAAATCGCTATTTCACAATCTGCAGTGTCTGCAGAGGTACATGTGTGTCAAATGAAGATGGCAGTGTTGTGTTGATATAGTGCAAAATCTGTCCCTTTTGTATATGTGCCATGATGTCACATACAAATAGAAAGGGGTGGAGCTTATGGTGTGATTTGTGTGATCTGCATTAGATTATGCAGATGTGTTTACAGTCAAATCTGTTTTCCCATCATTGTACTGGGGGCAAAAAGCAGCTGCTTCCCTGAACAACTTGGAAACTGGTCAAGATTAGAAAGCTAATACATATATCACAATGAATACAAGGTACTATAATAGTCATAAATGGAAATAAAATGCCACTGATGGCATTTTGTTGTACTTCTTTGTATAAATATCCCAAGCAATTATTTTTTTTTACCGTCACTGGTAGCAGAAACTATTTTGGAGTAATGTGTGTAAATTCACTTTTGGAAAGTGCTAGTAGGCTTGGAGAAAAGGCAAAATGTTTAGTTTAATACAGATTATGTTTGCTGAATAATATAAACAGAGAGATATTCAGATTTAAAAACAGTCATTTATTTTTAGTCCAAACTAATCTATTACTGAAGTATAGTCAAACTAACTAGCACTATGATTAAATTATCCCGATTTCTATGACAGAGAGATGGGATTGGGGACAAATGAAAATGTGCCACAATAGATTGCAGTCTAACTCACTCACTGTGCCTCATTAAAAACCTTTTCTTTGCTACTTGTGGGTGACCCTTCAAGGTCAAAAGTAGTCCCATTAGAAAATTAACAGTTGAAGATAAGCTGTTTCATGTATTTATTTATTAAATGATTAAACGTTCCTGTAAATAGCTCCCCGGAAGTTAAGAGAAAAAACTGCAGATTAAAATGCACAATTCTCATCAGCAGCAGAAAACTAAAACAGGTGAAATATCACTGTAAATTGCATGGAACAAGGTTCTTTGCTTTGATCATAGTTGGTGACCCTTAGGAGGTCAAAATCAAATTGGAGAAGGGTTACAAATTTGGGGTGGGGGCTTGTGAGCAAAATCACTGTTAGAACTTGCCTTTACTGTTCCTGGAGAAGCAACGTCCAGCTTGTCTCAGCAAAAAAGAAAGCAAAGCTTGTGATGAGTTTTGATGAGTGTACAATGCTAATATATGGGAAGGTTGCTTGACAGTCACATACTTCTACTGTGGCCTTTCATACACCTGCAATCTTTGGAGTACTTTTGGAAACCAAGTTGAATATTTCTGCCTATTGTTCAGATTTCATCTATTATAGCAATAGCACTTAGACTTATATAACACTTCACATTGTTTTACAGGCTGCTCTAAGTGGTTTACACAGTCAGTATATTGCCCCCCAGCAATCTGACTCCTCATTTTACCAACCTCGGAAGGATGGAAGGTTGAGTCAACCTTGAGGTGAATTGAACTCCTGACAGTGGACAGAGTTAGCCTGCCATACTGCATTCTAACCACTGCGCCACCACAGCTCTTAACCTTATTATTTTAACCCTTTTGATTAAAAATACTGTTTTAAATGACACTTATCATGAAAATATTTTAAAAGTTGCAAACTTATCATTGATTTGACATGTAGACTAAATTATTTCTATTCTTATTGCATAGATCAGGGGTAGGCAACCTTGGCTCTTTTGTCTCGTGGACTTCAACTCTCAGAATTCCTGAACCAGCCATGCTGGCTCAGGAATTCTGGGAGTTGAAGTCCACGAGTCATAAAAGAGCCAAGGTTGCCTACCCCTGGCATAGATCTTACTATTCCAAGACTCTTGGCAAGTACGATTGCAATCGAAGCCAAAATTTCTGTTGCTAAGTAAGGCACTTAAGTGAGTTTTGCCCCATTTTATGACTTTTTTCCCATAGTTGCTAAGCAAATCACTGGTTAAGTGAATTACATGGTTGTTAAGTGAATCCAGCTCCCCCTGTTGACTTTGCTTGTGGAAAGGTTACAAATAGTGATCACATGATCCTGGGACAGTGTAACTGTCATAAATATAAGCCAGTTGCCAAGCAACCAAATTTTGATCACAGGACCATGGGGATGCTGTAATAATCGTAAGTGTGGTCGTAAGTCATTTTTTTCAGTGCCATTGTAACTTCAAACAGTAACTAAATGAATGGTTGTTAAGTCGAGCACTACCTGTATTAAAAGCAAGTGGTATATTTATTTCTTGCAAAACATTCTTTCAATAAAATAATTAGTTTATTTGAATGAGTCACATAAATTACTTTAACATTTTAGGAGTTATGACCTCACCCAGTTTCAGAATCTCTGGATTAAGATAACAATCTCTTAAAATATATTAAAGCATGTGGCTTAGGCTGAGCAGTTGTTAATGTGTGAAAGGAAAGGATGGTACCACTCGTCTTGAAGGAGGTGGTGGCAAATGCCACCTTCTAGAAAGGCCATCCTTGGACCCAACCTTGTTAACAACTCTTGTCCAGTCTCCGACAGGCCCTATTTGGGGAAGAAGGTGCCTTGGGCCTCAGCTTCAGGACACCCTGGATGAAGTAGATTATTTGGACCCTTTTCAATCTGGGTTCAGGTTGGAATGGTACTCAGATGGCCATGGTTGTGCTTGTAAATGATCTTTGGAGGGCTTGGAACAGTTGCCATCATCCTGGGTCTCCTAAATCTCAGTGGCTTTCAATATTATCAGCCACCATATCCTTTTAGACTGTTTTGGGGTGGGAAGAGGGAGGCACTGTTTGGGGTAGTTCTCCACTTTTCTCCTTGACCCCCAGTTCCAGTCAGTATTAGTGAGGTGGAGGTCAGGTCCTAGGCCTCTGCAATGTGGTTTCTCACCCACTGGATGAAATCAACCACTTCAGTGACAGAGGGTGTGGGATCATCATCTGCCCATCCCACCAGATTGGATAGGATAAGCACATTCCATGTCCCTTCGCTTAAATATTGCCTTATCCTATCCAATCTGGTGGGATAGGCAGATGATGATCCCATACCCTCTGTCTTCCCTGAGACTCTGGAACATCACAGTTAGGAGATGAACTAATAATCTGACCTGTTTCCAAGTACTTTCCCGTGTTTCTTTTGAAAGAAGCCATTGAAGTTATAGAATATACAATTGCCTCATTTTCATCTTGGGTAAAGTATTTCATATTTTTCCAAAGATCTACAATACTAAGCAGAAATCTCAATAAGACCAGGAAGAAAACAACAAATGGGGACTGTTATGATGGTTAAAATGAAATTAAGTATATCTACAACCACTTTCAGTTATAACCATCTTTAGCTAAAGACAATCAGAAATGTGTGTATGGTTCATTTCAAAAGATATTTGGACAGAATTTTGATAAAGTTAAAGACAGGATAGGGCAGTGTTTCTCAACCTTTTTAATGCCGCGACCCCAACCGATCGTAAGTCGAGGACTAAACCGGTCGTAAGTCGAGGACTAAACCGGTCGTAAGTCGAGGACTAAACCGGTCGTAAGTCAAGGACTACCCAACCGATCATAAGTCGAGAACTTTCCCTGCCCAGGAGCAATGCGCATGCGTGGTTCCATCCCCTGCACCAGCCGAGGCGTAGCTGGCAAGCGGCAGAGACAGAGCAGGCCGACCACCAGCTGGCCCAGCCCAAGGGAGGTAAGGCACCCGCTGGAAAAGGGGAAAAAAATAGCGGACAAAAAAAATGGCGGACAAAAAAAATGGCGGACAGCCTTGCTTGGCGACCCCCGTGAAATGGTCGATCGACCCCAAATGGGGTCCTGACCCACAGGTTGAGAACCACTGGGATAGGGGTTATATAAACAGAAAAATTACACTGACTAAAGTTGCATAGCACACTAATTAATAAGAAACTTAAATTTTTGTTAAGATGTCATCTCTTTTCTCTCACATGTTTAAACATAAAGAAATAATAATAATAATAATAATAATAATAATAATAATAATAATAATAATAATAATAATAATAATGTTGGAAGGGACCTTGGAGATCATCTAGTCCAACCCCCTGCTCAGGCAGGAAACCCTATACCATTTCAGACAAATGACTGTCCAATCTCTGTCCAGATTATATCAGAACATTGTAAAAAAAATTGGAACATATATAACAAGTTACACACTATTGCCACTTTTCTCTAACTGGATGTTTCCTGCAAGTTAGATTTACTACAACAATTTACAGCCTGGCTTTGTGCCAACAGGCCACTCTGTAGCAACTGGACACACAGAGAAAACCTACCAAAAGTGGGGACCAACAAGCAAGGAGGACGCACATGATTCCCAGCAACTGGATAAAAGTTTCCATGGTAATCCTGCCCCACTGCTTCCTTGATCGGGATGTTGAGCTCTTGGACCAGCAGCGACACACCAGTGCAGTTATGGTCGCCATGTTGCATGCCACAGTGACAGCGAGGGAAAAGAGACCCAAGAAAGCAAATGTAGAAGCAAAAACAGCATTGCCCACCAAGGGATTTGCGTGCTCCTTCATACTGATGAAGCACCAGGTGCCCGGCCACTGAAGCGTATACTTCCCAATGCCCATGATGGGCAAGAGAGCAAAGGCAAAGCTCGTCAGCCACACACAAAGTAGAACAGTCCTGGTCAACCTGGTCTTCATGTGGCCGGTGTACCAATGGGGGGCCTGGATAGCCAGGGCCCTTTCCACTGCCATGGCGCTTGCGATGAAGAGAGGGCAAAGACCAAAAACGGTCATGGCCAAGCCAAAAAAGGCACACAGGCGCTGGGAAGGGTCCACTTCTCGCCATTTCC
>NW_015387969.1:372523-392988 GCF_001527695.2 Protobothrops mucrosquamatus | reverse complement strand
CTTTTTTTCTAAAAAAAAAAAAAAAAAAAAGGTGCCGGAACTCACACACATCATAAACCCGCCTTGCCTACCCTACAAGGTTCCATCCAAAACAGGTGCCGGAACTCCGTTCTGGACTTCTATGAGAAAAAAAGCCCTGGGTAGGAATAATAATAATAATAATAATAATTTGGAAGGGACCTTGGAGGTCATCTAGTCCAACCCCCTGCTCAGGCAGGAAACCTAATGGTGGGATTCAGCCAGTTCGCACCACTTTAGCAGAACCGGTAGCTAATTTTTTGTTGCCCGCCCAGAATGGACTTCCGGAAGCGGCATCTACACACAGAACCGGTTGTTCACATATTTGAATCCCACTACTGAGGAAACCCTAATAAGTCTACTATTCCTTAGCTTTAGGTAATGGAATATGGGGTGAATATCTGTGAGGGGATTACGAAAGATGGTTTCTGGGGTGAGGGAATGTTATGAAGTATTGTACAGGCTTTTGTACAGACTTACTGTAGTTTCCATGGAACCCTGTTAAGTCCTTTTAGACCAGCATGGTTGGTGAATTGAGAAGGTTGGCTTTCCAATGAGCAAGCTGGGCCCCTTTGCAAAGCACAGGCTTCTGCTGAGACCAGATAGCAACAGGAGTTCTTTTCATTTTTCCTCTAGGGCTTTTTGGCTGTTTGTAGCTGGTAACTGGAGGTAGCGATTACCAGGAAATGTGTATTTTGCAGTGCTCAAACTTGATGCTGTCACTTTTGAGTTGCAAGTTTGAAATATTGCCCTTATGTACTTCTTACACATCTATTTCTGGCTGCAATTTTGTTTTTAAAGGGCATTTTTTAAATAAACATAGCAGTAATGCCACCTAGTGAGAAAAGTTATTATGTAACTTGACACATTTTCCCCAGTGCTTTAAAACAGCATTTCATTAATAATGATTTAAGTCAAGGAGTGAGAAACAATTATCTGCTGTATAAGGTTGACTAGATAAACAACTGGCCCTGTGGTGCAGCCGGAATAATCTAGAACTGAACACACTTAAAACTGTAGAGATGATAGATTTTAGGAGGAGCACTCCTATTCTACCAACAATACAGTATCAGCAGTAGAGACCTTCAAATGTCTTGGTTCTATAATCTCCCAGGATTTGAAATGGATACCTAACATTAGAACAACAAAGAATGTTTTTCCTGGGGCAACTCAGAAAGCTCAGACTGCCCAGGGAGCTGCTGATAACAGCAATCAAACAGGTACAGACTTTAATGGATAGTTAGGATTGCAGAAAAAACAATTGAAATCAGCCTGCCTTCCATTGAGGACCTATATCAGTGATGGCGAACCTTTTAGAGACTGAGTGCCCAAACTGCAACCCAAAACCCACTTATGCATCGTCGAGTGCCGGGTGGGTGTGGCCCATTGGCTGGGCGTGGCTGCAGTGGTAAAGGCAGCCTGGGTGGGACTAAAAAGTTCAATCAATCAATTCCAACTTTGCAAGATCTTTTTTTTCCCCGCGAGTTGAAATTGATTGATTGAACCTTTTTTTTTGCACATGGCGGCGGAGGCCTAAAGCGAAAAGGTTTTTATAAAACCCAGCTGAAGGCCTAGGACTGGGGCGACGGCGCGCGTGCCCACAGAGAGGGCTCTGAGTGCCTCCTCTGGCACCCGTGCCATAGGTTCGCCACCACTGACCTATATACTGCACAAGCCAGAAAGAGGGCTGAGAAAATGTCTACAGACCCCACATACTGGACATAAACGGTTTTAATTCCTCCCCTCAGGATGCCGCTAGAGCAGACATGTCAAACTCACGACGTCATACGTATTGGGACGGTTTTGCCATTGCCAGCAATGGGGTGGGCGCGGCTTCCGGATGATGCATCCGGCCCATGGGCTGGCAGTTTGACACCCCTGCGCTAGAGCATTGTATGCCAAAACTAGTTTCTCCCCATGCCAACACTCTGCTAAACACCTAATTCCCACAACAGTCTTATGCCTAAGAATATCCAATATGTAGTAGGATTGTATAACTATTACCTTCTCATCTTTCCTATTACCTACTCCTTGTGACTATCATTTTGTTGTATTTTATGATTATTGTATCTTATGATTTATGATTTCTCATTTTGTTGCTTGCATGTATACAGAGAGCTTATGCACTGGAGAAAAAAATCCTTGTGTGCCCAATCACACTTGCCCAATAAAGAATATTCTAATTTTAAAACATTCCTCTGTGTCTGTTTCATTCAGAAACAGCCAGTGCTTTGTTAATAATGAAAAAAACATTTTCTATAATTTGCTCCAAAGATCTAGAAACCTTGGAAAACACAATCTTTGTGCGTAATCGATTTGTGTATCAATGGGATACGTTCCTTGGGAGAGCAACTGAACCACAGTATGTTCAAACAGAAAAGTAGGTGAGAAAGAATAAGACCCCAATAACAAGTGGATGTTATATCAGAAGCAAATGGAGGATTGATGGAAGCCTTTTTGGTGAAGATTTGAATATAACGTATTATGGTACTTTCCTGTAATTACAATTCAGTGATCATCTGTAAATTTACAAAGATTCTGCATTCACATTGAAACCTTCTTCTATAGGCTTTAGAGTTTTCTTTTCAAGATCTTTTAAAAATAAAGTTCTGATGTGCTTTTTTCTTACAAAGCAAGGAAACCCCACAATTCCTTGTAGAGCAATTGTTCACTACTCACTCGGCCTTGTCTTACAATAGTTTAATCAGAGACTTTCTCAAATGAAGCTACAGACCAGATCATATCATATATTGTCTAGCTTATTTGTTGTTTTGCAGCTAATTTAGCTACTAAAAGTAGAAGCTGAATATGTTTACTTTGCTAATTCTTTTTCATTCTCACTTTCTAGACTTTGAAGAACCTGTTTTATTTTGCTAAAAAAATGTTCTGATGTAGTTTATATCTGCTTTTCCTAAGAGATGCTTGTGTTTGTTTAAATCTACTCTTAGTATCAAATTCTTAATCTCAATTTTTTCTAATTTTGTTAATTCTTTTCTAAGAAATTGTACCAGATCCTGATTTGGAGAGCAGGTCGAAACAATACTGAACTTAGTAATTTATCTAATTCTCTCTTAATAAATACTGACCTTTCATTGCTGTCCTTCATTAATCTGTGAGTTTTAAAATGTAAACTAGTCTTAAACAAACTTGCAACTTCTTTTGACTTATTGGGGTCTGTAACAAAATATGCTTATTGACATATTAAGCTTTGATATTATGTGTTCTAAAAGTTTCTTCCAACATAACTGAGGGGGAAAGGATCTTATACAGGTAGTCCTCGACTTACAACATTTCATTTAGTGACCGTTTGAAGTTACAATGGCACTGAAAAAAATAACTTATGACCATTTTTCACATTTATGACCGTTATAGTATCCCCATGATCACATTTGGATGCTTGACAAGTGACACACATTTGACGTTGCAATGTCCAGAGTCATGTGATCCCCTTTTGAGACCTTCTGACAAGCAAAGTCAATGAGGAAACCAGATTCACTTAACAACCATATTAGTAATTTAACAACTGCAGTGATCTGGCAAGAAAAGTCATAAAAACAGAGCAAAACTCACTTAACAAATTTCTCACTTAGCAACATCAATTTTGGGATCAATTGTGGTCGTAAATTGAGGATTACCTGTACAGGGTATCAAAATAATCATCTTTTTAACTGTAGTCTCAAGTTTCTAAAGTTCAATGAGATAAATTTAGAAAACATTTCTACTACCGGTATTTTATATACTTTGCATCCTATGAAAGAAACCAAATTCAATTGGGTTTATAAGAATACATTTTTGAAGCTTTGTTTTCTTCTTGACTCCCAACCCTTGTTATACCCTTCCCTGATTGGCAAAGGAAATATGTAGCAGGCCCACTTTTATCTCCCATGCTACAGATACCATTATTAGTCTATCTCCAGGTTTACTTGGGATCAAAACTTCAAATAAATTTAAATTGTTTCAAGTCACAATATTGAGGGTAAATGAAATGAACTGCAATATATGCAACATCTGGCATTGTTTAAACCGAAAGAATATAAACTACAAATAAATGACATATTTAACTGACATGCTTTATTTACACATCCGCAGAATTGGATCTTCATATAACCAATACAATTTGAATCCAAGCCAAATGAAACCCATAATTTTCCTTTAATTATTCTAGCCTATCATATACCGAGATTAAAACTTGTTAGGTACAATACTGTGAATAAAAGCACAAGAATAGCAAACTGTTAACATGTAGCACTTAGCAAATCTGGTTTTCACATTTTTTAGACTTTCAAAAAGTCAGAAAGGCACAGTTACAAGACTATTTGTACTTGTGCAATCTATGCTACAATTTAGCAGAAGAAAGAGGATACTTAAGAGGAAGCAATATAGGAGTACAGGCATATTTTTTTTTTTGCAAAATTTATCCAAAATATTCACACAGCAAAGCCATTTTGCTATGTCTTTGATCAGCCCCACCCCCATCAAATTTAAGATGTTCATGAAAAGAAAAAAGTTGATGGCAGTTCTGCTCCACTTCCATTGTGCAGTTTGATTTATGAAGCAGATCTTCCAAAATGCAAGATATTGAAGGCATAGCCTATTCCCTAGATTTATTAATTTCCCTTAACATACTTACCTTGGATGTGACTGAAGATGACAAATACATTTCCCCAATCAGTTTAAGAATGGTCAGTACTTAACAAATACATTTGATAGTAAAACAAAAGTGAAAATGAAACATGTTAAGCCATGAATTAGTTGAAATAGATTTGAGGTTTTAGGATTTCTACTCTTATGTATAAAAAATTTCAAGAACAATACCTCTCCAGATCATATCATACTAGTTTGTACATGTTAATTCACCAAGTTGTTCTTTGTAGTTTTCCAGAGATGGTATTCTGGCCAAAACAAGCCTGCATTGGACTGGACTACTGCCAGAGCATAAATTACTTCTGGTTCTGAGAGTTATCTTCTGGAAAATCACTGAAATGGCAGCTTTCACACAAGCGTTTTTCTTAATTATTGTTGCAGTTTCACCAAGTGACGCTAGTTTAATGTGTTCCAGTGGCAGGAGCACCATAAAGGAGACATAGATGCTTTGCCTGAAAGAAATATATTTCTTTCCATATTTTATCTGCAGCATAATGCACTTATTAATTTGCTGAGTCAATAAAGAATAAAGGACTATGGAATCAAACACATTACATGCCTTACATAATACATTATAAAATTCTGCAGAAAACAGAAAAAATTGGTAATTTGCAAAATATCCAGGAAATAATTTATACTAAGTTTCTTCTCTGTTAGAAATCACAAACATATTTCAAAGGAGTTGTTCCTCAGAGTAGAATTATTCTACTCTGAAACTGAGATACATTCCTGCCTACTAATATTGCAAGGATGACGAAGAAAAATTAAACTAAACTTTTTCAGAAACCAGACTTTGAAATTTACATGATGACATAGCAATAGATCAAGGATAGTACTTGGTTGATACTCTCAAACAAGAGTAAATTAAAGCTACCTGTTAAAAAGTTAAGCCCAATTAAATAAAACATGTTTATCTTTCTGGAATCAATTTATGGCTTAAAATATTTCATTACATGTTTTATGAATTAAACTAGCTGCAGTTTTCCATTAAACATGCATCTCTATTAGCAGGATGTACCATTTCTGACCAAATAAAACATCAACTTCTTTATATTGTCTCATGCAATGGACTGTTGTTTTTGTATGTGTGTGTGTGTTTGAATTTTATACATTATTTCTTTTTGGAACTTGTACGAGATCCAGAATGAGAGGATCCAGAGGATGACCTGCGGTTTCTGAAAGAAAAAATGGGAGAAAGCATGCAAACAAGTAAGTTTTAAATGCAATGAGTGTCACAGGGAATGAAAAAAAGAGGAAGAGAGTAGGATTTGAAATATACTTATTAGAATTTCATCTTTGCATCTTAGTAGTATGGAACAGTTCACATAATATTTAGGACTCTTCAATTAAGAAGAGTTTATATATTTTTAAAAATGTAAGTTTACAAGAGTACTATAAGGATCACATGTTTTCTGCATTGTATGTGTATGATTATCTTTAAGATTGGTAATTAAAAGTAGCAAGAATAGATTTTAAAAGCCACAGCTAGACAGAATAAAACGGCCATCACTCCACATACACAAACAGACATACGCGCAGCTTAAAATATTCTGCTCCTTGATCCTTCCAAAGCCAGCATTTAAAGAACAACCATTCTTATTCTACAAAACCCAAACCTTTCAGGTGACCGTGATCTTGTTCGCCTTTTTTTGCGATCTCCAGAAGAAGATCTAGATCGGCTTCTCTTTCTGCTTCTCTCAGTGGAGGATGAGGAATGAGAGCTTGAGTAAGATCTTTTCCTTGGGGTTGAAGAACCCCTGACGGACCTGGAGCTGGATCTTTATTAAGAAATAAATCAGACTTAATCCTAGCATAAACAAAAATACAACTCGATATCAAATGCAGAAATACAAATGCAGTTTCAAAGAATACGTATTAGTGTATGAATACTTACTGCCACGTTAACAAGGACCTAAACTTCAACCATTTTAAATAGTTTGTCTAGGGCCACATCAATAGCCTGTCCAGAACTGACTACATACTCTAAAAGCCATTTATGCTGGTTTAATTGTTGGTTTTCAGTACGTAATAGCAAGCTTGAATATTAAGATGAAGAAATAACGGAGATACAAATTACTCCTATACTGAAGAAAAGGTAGGGGGTCAATTTAAATGATGTGGTACGCTATATATTTAATAAACCCTTGAAAACAAATATCTGATTAAAGTGTTAGGCTGAACTGATGGCAACAGTCATTTATATACTGTAACACAGAATATGTTGGTACAGGTAGTCCTCAACTTACAACTGTTCATTTAAACATCAGCTCAGTTATGACAGCCTTTGGGAAAAATGACTTAGGACCCTTTCCTCGAAATTACGGCCATCGCACCATCCCTGCAGCCATGATTGCAATTTGGGCACTTGGCCACAGGCCTGTATTTATGACGGTTGCAGCATCTTATGGCCATGTAATTGCAACTGCAACCTTTCCAGCTGCCTTCCAACAAGCAAAATCAATAGGGGAGGCTGAATTTCCTTAACAACTGCATAGTTCACCTAACCCAGGGGTCCTCAAACCTGGCCACTTTAAGACTTGTGGATTTCAACTCCCAGAATTCCCCAGTCCAGAAGTCTTAAAGTGGCCACGTTTGAGGACCCCTGACCTAACTATTAACCAGTTTGCTTAACAATGGCAGTAAAAATGGTCGTAAAATTGGGCTGCTCACATGATGACTTGGTTAATGACGTATCACTTAGCAACTAAAATTCAGGTCCCACTTGTGATCATAAATTGAGGACGACCTGTAAGAGATTTGCATTTCATATACAGGCAAGTAAAAAGCTCTGTATATGAAATTTATTTATTTCAGCCTGAATAGGTATAAAACTAGAATATATAAAGTAGTATGTCCCAAAGGTGCTTTTTCAGGAGGCATATTAAACAGGAGGCTTCTTGAAAAGCACCTTTGGGACAACCATGACCTGGATGACTGAGAATCTCCACAGACATCTAAAGTAGGAACCTTTCAGATTGATTCATTCAACTGCCAAGAGCATATACTTTTTCAAAGGGAAATTTCTATTTTCTGGCTGCCAATTTCTTTACGCAAAATATTTGGTTTCATTAGTAAATATGGAAAAAAAATGCATAGAAAAGGGCACTTTTCCTTTTTTTCACAAAAAGATTTAACAGTTTTTGTAATCTGCAGCTCTGGAGTTAGCATTTTATTTTCTTAAAGAATAAAATGTTAACTGAGTTAACATGTTATCCATTAGATTACAGGTAATCCTCAACCTAACAATGGTTCAGAATTACGACAGCCTTGGAAAAGGGTGCTTTATGGCTGTCGAAAAGACCGCACCACCACTCCTGCAGTCACGTGATCACAAACTGGGGGCTTGGCAACCTCTCCGCACTTATGACCGATTGCCAAATGCTCCATGGTCATGCGATTACCATTTGCAATCTTCTTTGCCGGCTTCTCCAGAACCTCATTGTGGAATTTGGCAGGAAAGATTGCAAATGGCTGTTGCCTGCTAAAAAGGCTCCCACTTGTCTCTGGGGGCCGGCTGCGAGACCCATCTGCCAAAGTCAAACCTCTCTGGCGGATGCAGAAACAGAACTGAAGAAGATTCGAGCTCCATTCTTGAATGCTGCTGGAGGATTTCTCTTTCGTGCATGGAAGGGAGTTGTACTTTGGTGGGGTGCAGAAATGGAGTTCAAGTTTTGAATGATTTAAGCTCCCTGAAGCCCACTGAAACAATTTCCTCCTACACAGGGAACTGCCCAGCAGTTCTATACCCTATGGTTGGGTATAGAAACAGCTCAAATCCTGAAAATATAAGCTCCATTCCTGCCCCCTCCCAGAATTCCTTCATGCGCATGGAGGAGAGCTGATCTGCTTTGGTGGGCTGTAGAAATGGAATTCAAATCCTGAAGATTTGAGCTCGGTTCCTCACCCTGCCAAAGGAGTTCCCTTCCAGATATGCAGAAAAGCTGAACTCCTTCAGCAACTCTTTCAGCCATCCCAAAGACAAGAACAAGCCAAAATACAAGCAGAGTGGAGAAGAAGGGTGGAATGAGCATGGGATGCCTCAGGCAGTTGGGGAGGCCCTAGAAGACCCACCACAGGCCGTAAGAGTTTCTTCATTCAGGGGTTGATAATCCTGCTTGGATTTCGGCAGGATGGTTTTCAGTTCTTGAATGGAGCCTCTCCTAGAGCCTTCCCCCACCCAAGGCACCCCATATTTGGGGCTCTGTCTGCTTAACGACCCGTGAGATCACCTAACGACTGCAACTGGGAAGATGGGTGCAGAACGAAGCAGTCATGTCATGTCTCATTTAACAACGGCTTTGCTCAACAACCATGATTCCAATCCCAAATAGGGTTGTAAGTCAAGTAAAACAAAATAGAAACTATGAGCTGAAGCCAACTTTACCTATATTCGACAACAAGTCTAGCTCTGACTCTAAAGAGACTACAGACTGGATTCTGAAGCCTCATAAAAAAAATTAAGGAAAGAAAATCATTTTGCTGCTACGTACTTGTTATCTATCATTTATCAAACTCTGATCTTCAGACTAAATATTTCTTACTTCTATATAGCTTAAATAAAAAATTTAACTGAGCACAACAGATATTAGCTCTTAGTGAGTTAATAGATACATTTGCACATACAATTTTAGAAACCACCTCCACCCAGCAGGCTGCACACTTCAATGCATTCCTAAGTGACCAAGAGCGTATATAATTTTTACATGGTGCAAAGTTAAAAAAATGTTACTTTTCTACAAATTCAAATTCTTACTTGATATTCTTAGACAGCTGTTTACAGAACCAAAATAAGAAAACGGTGAATAGATGCAGAAGTTTAAGACACCTTTCCAGTTGCTTCAGTGATCGTTTATCCCCCCCCTTTTTTTATTGTAAAGTTGTTGATAAGATACCAAAAGGTTATTAGTTTGGTAGGCCTACAATTAACAGGTGAAGACAAATTTCACAGATGAACAAAACCTTAAACATTTTTTAAAAAATGTTTTAAATGTGATTCATTTTTAAAAAATGTTTTGGACTGGTGAACACATCAGCTGAACAATATACATTTTCAGCGAAAAGGGAAACACATTTGAAGAAAAAAGTACCTTGGCTACCTTAACTCTATCATACTTCACATAGGAAATATTGCGTTGTTGGAAACAATGGATTGAACTACATATCAACATATCCCAGATACTAATGTCCCACAATCAGTAATGAAACTGAAGCAAAAAACAGATGTTTCAGAAACACACATCACTGAATAGAAAATATATTTTGGCTTGACCTCCCAGTTTCCAAAGGGAAAATCTGAGGGAAAATTTTAAACATGCAGTACAGGCAAGAAGACCTAAGAATATTTTTGAGCTAGATGAGCTGTGCAAGGAAGAGTGGGAAAGTATTCCAAAATCAAGAACAGAAAAAACTCTCTTAGATTTGGAAGCTTTCTGCCAAAGGAGGTGTTATAAAGTGCTGACTAGTACAATGTCTAAACTTCTGCACCTACCATATTCACTGTTTCTCATCTTGAACGCATAAAAGTGCATATAAATAGTAAGCATGCATTCAAATATGCAGAAAAAGTTTTGTTTAACACCGTACAATGTAGAGATTTTGTCAGCTTCTGTTCACTCAGTAATTCATTGATACATACAATTTGGCCAGAAGTGCCTAAACTTTTGCATGCCATTGGGTTAGAATTAATTTTTAAAAATCCTGCCTTCTATTTTAAGCAATCATATTAACTACAAATATTTTCACACAGGTTTTGGGAGGGGAAAAAATCAGACTGGCAAGGCAGTACTTTACCTATATCTGTTTTAGACATGGGAGAAAAAATTAACTATGGATATACATTTTAATATAATTACTGTTCATTATTTCCTATTTTTTTTCAAATACAAGTTAAGTACCAGAAATAGGGAAAAAGCTTTGTTATTTTAAGATTGAATATTCAACATTCAGCGTTTCTGTATATAGTTTAGCTTAGAATACAGATACCTGGTAAATTGACTTTACACATACATTTTAGTTAGTCAGATTTCCTGTCTTTCCCCTGAAAACTCAAATAATTATCATACCATCTCTCCTCCAATTTTCATAGTCTCCTGTAAAGACCCTCTGAGGGAGATGGGTGGTTCAAAGATTGTGAAAAATAAATTAAAACAATAAATAAACACCTTCACTCTCTCAATTTTTAAACATTTTCTTAGAGAATTTGTAATAAATCATTTTGCTACTTTAGTAAATATAATTTCATTTGCTACTAAAATTATATTAAAAGAAAGACATTTGTAGCAAATGCTTATAATAAAGTAGTATGGATGGTGACTTCTTCATCTCTCTCTATCTCTCTCTCTCTCTCCCTCTGACAAGCAGAGCTTGCTACCTCATTCACCTTGATTTCGACCCACGAGATCTAGAACGTTCTCTGGAAGTGGAATGAGACCGTGACCTTGAACTGGAAGAGCTTCTGGACCTGAAACAACATGAATATTTTTCTTTTTGGAAGGAACAGAAAAACAAGAATCCAATGAGCTTAAGCTTTTAATTTAACAGTATTTGAAATTTATATTATTTTATCTCCTTCACCTCACTAGGACATTTTTCACAGAGTGATTTAAACAAGCAAACAAAAAACTTGGTTAGGAACTAAGTAGCTGTTTGATCAATAGAAGCAGCATAAGCTAAGTAAGCAGGGCTTATCTATCTATCTTCCAGGTCATGTTATAAGTTGCTTTTTGAAATATTCTTCCTGAATAATTTGTCATATATTATGTTTGGATGTTATCACAGAAGATAAGCTTATTGCCTTTTTGAAGTCCAGTCAATGAATAATAATAATAATAAATGATTACAGGTAGTCCTTGACTTATGACCACAATTGGGACCAGAACTTCAGCACTAAAAGATCTGGTCATGTGTCATCACATAACTGTGCCCAATTTTAATACTTTTTGCCTTGGTTGTTAAGCGAATCCAGCTTCCCCCATTGACTTTCATTGCCAGAAGCTGGCTGGGAAGGTCACAAATGGTGATCACGTGACCGTGGGACATTGCAACATCATAAATACAAGCTGGCTGCCAAATGCCCAAATCACAATCCCATGTCCAGGGGATGCTGTAATGGTCGTAAGTGCAAGGATTTTTCAGCACTATTGTAACTAGTTGCTAAACGATTGGTTGTAAGTTAAGGACTACCTCTAAATTTAAATTACATTCTCTTGAAAAGGATTTATCTTAAAACTTTAAGAATTTTCCCAATGGATTTTGATGTGTAAGTCACAGACAAAAATGAATCTTGTAAGTTAGTATGAACTGCACAGTTCAAAACAGAAAATAGTCAAGTTAAAGTTACCTATACCAGAGGTCTACCACAAATAACATGTTCCACAAGAATTTGAAAGCAACTTAATCACAATTCAATAACCCTTAATGAAAACCAAGTTGTATGAGTCTAAATATATCTATTCAGAAATAAGCCTTAGAGGGATTTGTTCTGACATAATCCTATTTTATTTATTTAGAAATAAATGCCAGTAGACTCTATGAGATTTTCTTTTAAATAAATGAGTGTCTTCTTAGTCGTTTCTAGGCACAGTCTTAGAGTTCAATCGGTTATTTTCAATATTTATCCAATGTTTGTAGAACATCTGGAATATTGCTGATTTATGATATATCAAAGTATTCATAGCTTTCATTTTTAAAACTGTATTTCTCTGACAGATTTTATCTATTTTAGTTTAAGTATCAGCAAACTGCAAAAACTGATGAGTAGTAAAACTTTTTTAAACAACTTTTTATAAAGCTTGCTGTGTTTACAAGACAAGAAATTGTTAACACAAGGAAAATGCAAATGGAGGTCTCTAGGTTGTATACATTTATTTCAATTTTAAGTGTTTCCATAATAGGATAATTGTACAATTTCATTTACCCTCAGTAAAAAAATACTGGATTTTCTGCTTAATAATAAGGTAATTTATTTTAAAAGAACTCTAGAAAATGTATTTAATATTACTATTCTGGCCTAAATTTGTGATTTATCCATCATACAAAGATCTAAGATCATTAAGTAAATAAATTACGGATTTTCAATCTGAAATATTTTAATTAATTTTTAAAAACAGACTGGATCCAGAACTTTCATGAGCTGAGTTGGATGAACAGACACTCTTGCTTGATGAATAATGCTTTTGATTATTCTTTATGAAAAAAATAATAAAGTATCTTTTTGGGAATCAATATAGAGGAAGGAACTCAGTAGTAACCACTGTCAGTAGCATATATTTTGAAGCCTTGCATTTTATTTGACATTGGTCAAATAGCTTGACTCATTTTATTCCTGATAAAAGTTGGCCTGCTGGGAGATAGCAGAATAAAAGACCAGTAATGGAAGAATTTGCTTACTAAATTCAGCAGTGGTACCTGTATATATCTGCCAATGAGACGTTCTTTTTCTTGGGAAATCCTAGTATCCAGATTTCTAGCTAGCTAACCTTATGGATCTGCCTTAAGAAACTGTCTTAAGAAACTGAACAAAGTTCATACAGAATTAAACACCTCTAAGCACAATCTCCTTTTTTAGTCAAACACCAAGATCCTCATCCAGAAAGCCAGAATTCTTGCTTTTCTGGTTATCTACAAAGCATATAAACCAGCTAGATTCAAAGGTTCACTTGCTGAATCAATATCCTGGATTTGTTCATTATCTCTACCAGCTCCTTGACAGCTCACTGCAGTGCCTTACGAAGACTGTTGGGTGCAAATATGGATTGATTTAAATCACCAAAAGAAAAAGCATAGATTTTAATTTCTCATTTGATCCAAGATATTGTGTATTCTCTCGAAGATTGTCCTGGCAGTTTGGAGTAATAATTCTTCACATCTTTCTTAAACATTTGCATACTACTTCAATTAGTTTCTAATTCACAGTTCCTTTTTATGCTTTTTTTAATGTACGAGTCTTACGTCAACTTCCCCCCCACCCTCAGGATAGTTTCATTATGATATAAGGATCAAACAAAGCTATAATGTTTTTCAATATTATAGAGTCTGGGGGGAGGGGAGCAGTAATTAAACTGAATAGAGAGGAACACAGACACAAAAATGAAAAATACCCATGTTGAGGTACTAAGTTATTCGTGTTGGATATCTTTAATTTATTTTATACAATTTTAATTATAGAATTCACATATTTATAATGAAAAGTATAGTAATAATGTTTTTGTTCAAATATTTGAAATTTTTAGAATTTTTTAAAATCTTGAAAAAATCTAAATTAAAAAATCCTTTAAAAAATGTACTCTGTAGTCTTGAGTTCACCATTTCAACAATCGAGTAAAAATCTGTACCTTATGAAGCACTGTTAGTTAAAATCTTTAAGAAACTATTTTTAATTTATTTTGAAACCAAATAGTTTTGAACTTCCGGTGCCTTGATCCACTTGCCCTATTATTGCTGCCCAAGTGTTAGAAAAAAGGTCTGGTAACAGTATTTGGATGATACCTACAAAAGCCTGAATTGTTTTCCCTTCAGCTCATGAAAAGCTAACTTTATGCAGCATTTTTTCTAATCTTTTATGAACAAGTAAGAGTAAAGTCCTTTGGAATTCCATTATTTTTGCAACAAATATTTCTGATTATGTTTTATTTTTCTTTCTCAAGTCTATCAATGTTACAAATAATGTAGTTTTTCTTAGTCCACACCACCTTTCAATCCTTGATCTTTCTCCAGCAACTTTACTCCCTTCCCTTTATTTATAATTTATATTCAGTAATTATTGCTGTCTTCTATTTTCCCTAATTTTAGATCATGATATATAGAATTAACATGTTGGTCAATGTGTTTAGTGGGCATGCAAACCAAGCCACATTCTCGTCTATGAAATGGATAATTATTTCCCCATATGTTGTTTGAGTTATAACAGAATTGTATTAATTAAACAACTGAATGTTAATATTTACCCCAGTAAAATTTTCCACCTGCATGTTAAGCTTATTTAGCATTGATTTTCAAATGTAAGCTTGAGCTAATGAGTCAGAAAAAGCTATTTATGTAGAAATAAAAACCAAGGGTATTTGAGTCTACTAGCCTGAGCTCTGAGCTTTAGGTTGTTTCTTAGTTGTACAAATACAGCATATGAATTTCCACATTACAGGGATGATGATCCCCAGCAGTAGATGGAGAAGCAAAGAAACAATTAGTGGTTTCACACTTCCCAATTTTCCAACAAGGACCACATCATTGTACTGGAATCCCTTCCAAAAGTGAAAAGATGTCTTCTTTTTATAAAATGTTATACCTGAATATAATCCAATATAGAAAATTTTATTTTTTTCCCTTTTCTATAAAAGGCACTGGGCTACATTTGTACGTTGATGAGGATAGTATAAAAATGTTTTAAGTCAATGAAAAAAAATCCAAAATATGGAGACTACAGAATCCTGAAATCAACAAATTCCTTCTTAATTGGAGTGTTTTTATCCAACATAGTTTTCCTTTAGGGATATTTTAAAACATAACTATATTTGTATTTGGCAGTTTCTCCATAAACATTTTTTATGAATTCATCATCATAAAACTGATACAAAATGGAGATGCTGTAATTTTTGGTAAAAAAAAATGCTGCCAAAAACTAGGCTCTTCAAGGGTTAATGTGTATACAGAGACCCTTGTTTATTTAGAAGTTTATATACAAGTTTAAGTTTTATTATTTTTTAAATTCCAATCCCTTCACTTAAAAATAAGGATAACGTTTACTTTTTTAATAAGTTTCTGCCAATAAGCAGATCTTTAAATACTCAGATTAATATTTGTCTCTCACCAAGCCATTAACAAAAATGTATTTTGAGGTCACAAATCTATATGACATAGCAGGACTATATTTAGCTGCTACAAAAATACTAAAATTAAGAACCAAGTCTTTAATTTCATGGCTTCTAAACTCACAATTGTCATAAAACTCAGAATAACCACCTCCAATTCACTCATCTTTAAGGCTGTTTATCCCTGCAGCGGGATATGTAAGATTGATTAGACTAACTTAAACTGCAAAAAAATAATTTAAAAGTTAATCACAAAAGAGAGGTAAATAAAGAAAGTTAGATACTGACATTTTGTCTGGCGTTACCCTTGACCTGTACCCGTTTACCTGGACCTAGACCTTGAGCTTGAGTGGGAGGATGAGCGAGATGAAGATCGTGAAGAAGATCGAGACTTGGAACAACTTCGTCTAGCGATGGAAGATGTCTTCTTATTGGCAGAATCTTCTTCTTCACTATCGTCAAGATTATATTTAGAGAGATCAGCATCATCCTCATCTTCATCCTGGAAAATAATACTGGCAGCTTTTTATGCTCGTTAGGAAAAAAGAAGGTATACTAATTTGATCATAAATCCCCCAGAGCATGTCCATAACATTTCTCAATAAGGACAAGGACGTTTATGCAGCCTGTTCATATGATTTACAGATAAGAGATAAATTCTATAAACATTAGATTTAGAAAGAAGAGCTGGACATCTTATTTAGATAAGAAAACTGATGTGGCCGGCTACTATATTTAGACTAACATACATCAAAATGCTACAGAACAACCATGTCTGTCTCTCTGTTTTTATCACGCAGAATGAATGATGTAGTTAAAATACAATCTATTAACATCATTTCTTTTGAGGGAAAAAGAAACAGTCTTTAAATATTAAGTTTTCTTTGTTCCACCAGTTCAAACTGATATTAAAAATTGAACTTAAACAGTAATTTAACTGGCAGGAATCATGCATACACTCATGCATACTGAATAAATATTTAATTCATACTAGCATAATTGCTTCCTCTCATGCAAGGTTAAGCTACCATATCTCATATTGCTTTTTGTTTTGCAGTATATATATATTTGTTTGTTTGTTTCCTATAGTGGTCCATCTCAACAAGTGACTCCTGGTGGGGTACATAATAAAACAAACACAAATTAAAAATAATTTTTCAATTGATTGTATATTTGCTTTCTTAATTTCTGAAAGTTCCCTTGAGGACCAAACAAAAAGATGTCTGTTTAAATATACACAAGTGTTTTGTAGAACAAGCATCAATAACCATTTCACCCCTAAATGTACAAACACATCTTTTATAAGTCACTTACTGAAAACTGATCTAATTATGCATTATTTTCTAAAGACTTTTCTAAAAAGTCCAGCATTCAAAGGACTTTGCATGTTACTTAACATACAGAAATAAAAGTGTTAATGTTTCTCATCTTGCTGGATAAGGAAAGTGATCTCTGACATATTAGAACTGAAAAGTTAAAGTTAATACCATTCTGTATGTTTATCTATGAATGGAGTGTTACACCTTGAAGATTTTATTTTACCTCATCTAATTTATACTTAGACAGATCTCCATCCTCATCCTCCTCTTCTTCCCCTTCAGATTCCTTATCTTCAACTTCCTTTAAGATAGATGCAGGACCAACAGGTTTTCCTCTATATTTTTTCTTTTTGCGGCCAAACTAACAAAAAACAAAACATAAATTTAAGAATTCTTATCCAGGAATTAAGAGCCATTGGATTATTGCAGAATATGCAGTTTTCTATTGCCTCATTTCTTTGCAAAAAGGGGAAAAAAACACACAATGCAGGTTATTAATTGAGTTAAATAGATCTAACTCTGGCATAAGTCCACTATATATTTTAAGATGAATCTTAAAACTTAATAGAGGGGTACAGAAGCTGAACTTTTCAATCCCTTTCTACAAATGTATGTATACATAATCAGTGCAGGCAAGAGATGAGTGAACAAATGATCTGCTTTTATATGAAGGATCCATTATTTTTACTAATAGAATTCCTTATTTATAGGCAAACATTTTATTCATTAATGGAATTAATACTAGCTTTTTGCCTAACTCACATTTTTTGGCTTCTGGCCAATGAATATGTATATTTAAAATACAAAATAAAAGTCTCATGCATACATTGGCTGGTGGAAAAAATAGAATGGTTTAATTTTTTTGTTTTAACCTTTTTTCTGTTTACTCCTTTTGGTGGGACTAGTTAAATTCAACACACTTTTTCACTCAAACAAACAGAGTAACTAATTTGATGTACAAACCGATTTAATGGAAGGACTGATTAGTATGTAACTTATCTGTATAAAGAATCTATAGTTTTATGCAACATTTCCCATCCTAGATATTGTTCTCCAGAACTATCTAAGAGCGCCAATGTAGAATTTTAACATGCTGAAATAGGAAAATTATGAAATATATTAAGTGTTATCACGGTATCAATTTTTACTACATAAAAATCAAATTTGGTATTTGTACTTCATGCTTTTATGGCTTGTTCCATGCCTCAGGAATTTATTCCTCTACAAAGATGTAATAGTAATAAAGTTGGAAGGGACCTTGGAGGTCATCTAGTCCAACCCCCTGCTCAGGCAGGAAGCCCTATACCATTTCAAACAAATGGCTGTCCAGTCTCTTCTTAAAAACTTCCTGTGTTGGAGCATTCACAGCCTCCGGAGGCAGGTCGTTCCACTGGTTAATTGTTCTAACTGTCAGGAAGTTTCTCCTTAGTTCTAGGTTTCTTCTCTCTCTGGTTAGTTTTCATCCATTGCTTCTTGTTCTGCCCTCAGGCACTTTGGAGAATAGCTTGACTCCCTCTTCTTTGTGGCAACCCCTGAGATATTGGAACACTGCTATCATGTCACCCCTCACCCTTCTCTTCATTAGACTAGACATACCCAATTCCAGCAACCGTTCTTTAAATATTTTAGCCTCCAATCCTCTAATGTTAAAGCTAAGCATTATGTTACAGTCTATGAGATTTCTTTTAAAACCTTCCTTTGGTAATCTTAAACCAATGTGTTATTTCAGCCAAAAAATATAACCGACATTTTCAGAGCCATGTTTGCGAATTAGAACTAAAAAAATGACTTTAGGAATGAGTTTTCCCATTAGCACAGTATATTTTAAAAGTAACATTTCATTACATAGATATCACTCACCTCATCATACTCCCCATCTGACTCTTCACGTTCTATATATTCAACATTCTCTCTTTCATTGAAGCCCCCACCATATCCTACAAAAAGAAATTCCCAAAAGTCTCAAAAAGTAAAGCAATATTCCAGGGATACGACATGTTACTTTATAGTAAGTAAAAGTAACCGCAAAGATTTCTACGTAAGGGCCTATTAGTTTGCATAAAAAGGCAGTAAAAACTGAAAGGGAAACAGAGGTATGGGAGCCATCTACATACTATTTCATTAGTTTTATCTGTGCAGATAATTTAGAAGTCTACAAAAGCAATGGCAGTCAACAGAATTTCCTGGCAGTCACTTGAAACTAAGTCAAGGCAGCTGGCAGAGTGGCGTTGTGGCACAAGACTCTCTAAGAGTCTCAGAGAGGAAGAAAAGATTGTAGAAATGCAAACAAAATCATGTTGTGCGAGCTCAGTTATATGGCCAGAAACAGTTCTAGGAACCAATTGAGATGCACATTTTTCAGCCCCACCAATTCCAACTGTTTAGATCAGGGGTGTCAAACTCGCAATGTCATGTGACGTGTCGCAACGTATCGTGACTTTTTTCCCATTGCCGGCAATGGGGTGGGTGCGGTTTCGCTATGATGCATCCAGCCCGCAGGTCAGCAGTTTGACACCCCTGGTTTAGTACTGTCAAAGCTATAAATGTAAATCACATCTTGAGCAGCATGCATATAAAAGACATCAAACTTTCTGTTAGATGCAACATCTGCCACTGTAGGAAACATTTTTATATATTGAAATATTCTTTTTTAAAATCACCATCTGCCATAGTATTAAAAAATATTTATACAGCTATGGACATCCTCCTATATGCTCACTGGGAAGCCAAAGATTCTTCCCCAATATTTCAGTCCCTGTGGGTCTGAAAAATAAAGGGATGCATCACCAGAGATCTTGAGAAATATTCAACATTCCACATGTTGAATATTTTTTTAATACAGAGAGGGGCATTCTAAGAAGCCACTAGTATCATTTGACCTGAATTCCTCTGAAATCTATTAGAATATTTATCTTGATCAAATTTATGAACTGATAATCTATTTTTTTTATTAAATCAGTTATCCCTAAGTTAGTTTAATGTCAATTTGTGCACAAAATCAGACTGATTCGATATGATAGCCCAGCTTAGAAATCAGTAGGAAATTCCAAATGAATCAACTCATTAATTTGAGCCAGATTGCTGCTATCTGCACACCTTAACTATTTGATATAGAATATTTTCTAAAGCATTTTAGCTAAGGCTATATTACCTGTTCTTTCTTCAAGTTTGGCATACTTTGGAGTGTTGCACATATTGCATTCTGACCTCCGGGCCCAATTAACATTACCACATCTTTGGGATGAAAAATACATCAGTTTAAAAACTGAAAATAATACTTGTAATATTAACAAGATAAATATTAGCTGACACCTGAAGAACCAGAATGTTTAAAATAATTTTTAATTGAAGGAGCAGAGTTTCTCTCCTATATTTCAGATACAACAAATAGCATTTAAATGTCAAGCAAAACTTTTTTGGCACATATACTGGTGCATATATATTTTTGATATTATATTTAGTGCCCCCAAAAATCTTCCCATAGTTACAATTAAGCCTAAATCTGAACAAAATACAAGCAAAAAAAGAGCAAACAAAATATTTTACTTTGACCAAACAATTCATTGGTTTGTTTGGTTGATTTTTTGCAAGTCAGCGGGTTAAAGAGATGGAGATATTCTCCTGTCATATATAGATTTTACAGCAATGGCACAATTCCCATATGGTATCAATGAAAATA